>NW_024067863.1:0-300000 GCF_009389715.1 Phoenix dactylifera
AATTCCTAGGAAGAGGATGCATAGGAAAGTACTTTTGGCATATTTGGTTGACCATGAGAAAGTGACAAATTTTCAAAGTGCTTATGTTTGGTTGGACTGGGAAAGTTATGTATAATTTCTATTATGCCCTTAATAAAAATTAGGTATTTAATGTCTCTTTAATGCTTCTTTAATGCTGAAGGGCCTTTTTGGAAAAAAATAAAAATAAAGTGATTCCTGCCTCATGGGAAAGACTTTTCCATGAAATGTGGGAATCATATTCCAATGGAAATACAACTTTCCCATCTCTCTCCTTTGAAAACTCCAACCAAACAAGAGGCATTTCATTACTTTCCCGTTGACCACACTTTCCTCCCTTTTTTTCCCGCGAACCAAACGAGCCCTTAGCTACAAATGGATCCAAGATCCCAATTGCATAAAAAGAGGCTTCCTGTGGCTCTCAGTACTACCTGCAAAGTAACATTCACATGAGCTGCTTGCTTAGCTGCATCTTTTCTTTTTACTATTGATATTTAAATTACAAACAAGAACTAGAAAGCATAGATGTCAAAACATGCAGATGTCATCTCTGTAAAATCTTTGAGTGGGATGAGAAATTTTGAGAGCTTTGAATGTGTTTGATAGTTTATGTACCTTGAGTCTGATTTTTCAAATAATAATTGCCTGAAATGAGAATTCTGATTGCATGTCTATTTCCATAATGTCTTATCTATGGTCTTCCTTGGAACAATATGGTACTGGAAACTCTGAGTCATTTAATATGCGTACCTAAAACCCAAGACAAGTTTAATGACATCAGTTGGTAAATGCTGGGAAACTTGACATGATGGAGCTACCAAATAAATTACATTTCATGATTAAAAAAATTGCACGAGTATTGAAAAAAATGTTTTTTTGTTAATAACATTTTCGATGAATAGTCATGTCCACATCTGAAAACCAGGTGCTAATTTTCTGACAGTTGTAATGTTAGAACTCACTGCTCTACCTTTCAATTTTCCGCATGGTTAAAACTAACAGAAGGGGATTAGGGTCTTAGACATTAGAAGCTTGCACCTATCTGTGTTTCTAGGGTAATAATATCAGCTCCGATATACTGTAAAGATCCTTGATGAAATACAAGCATGAAAGCTGCATGCTTTTACTTATGGACGATATTATGAAGATAATAAAAGTTCTAGATACAATTCCTGCCTTAACTAAGTGAAATTTGTTGCAGTTCCAACGAAGAAACAGAATTTATAAAGAGGAGCAACGTCAAATCAGAGCAGCTGCAAGGAAGGCTGAGGAGGAAGCTGAAGAGGGTGGTACGAACAGTCATCATTAGCAGTCATCACAAGTATCTACTACCATGCCGAGGACTAATTGTTGAGCGGATGCTTGTGTTTCACATTGACTGTTTTTAATTCAGTGTTCGTGTCATATGCTTGGCCAATTCCAAGGCCAAGCTAAGAACCATAATAACCTGAACAAGGTTACCATTTTGTTTAAAATTTGGTCTGATTTTCAGTGAGGATTAAGAAAAATATTTCGTTTGATTGCTGATTTTCTTTTGGTTCATCATATTTGACATGCTGAACATCAGAATGATAATGGTTGCATGTGTTGCCAGGTTTCTAGATTTGTGAGGTATATATCGATGAATAACAGGATATTTGATTTTATGCCTTTTCATCCATAATACTTTCTATTGCACTGCTCGATCCGAATTCTTCTTATGGATAAAGGGAACCTTTCAAGGGGGCATTGGTTGATTTATGTTAAGAGTGGACCCAAAGCTCAATGATTTTCTCTGTGAGGACAAAGAAACATGTTTTGTTAATTTGTTTTCATCACTTCCATTACTTCATAACATGTTTTTGCTCATTTGTTAATTTGGTCATTAGGTCAATTAATATTTTGTGCTGGCTTTGGTAACCTAATCACGGCAACCCGAATATTATTATGTTGTCATTGTTAGCATGTAACATAATGATTCCTGAGCTCGCCTGGCACACTCCTGCAAAGCTCTTTTTTTGGGTGATGGACTCCTGCAAGCTCTTTAATGTTTTGACTTTGTATGCGTGTCATCTTGATCGCGATAATCTGTGAAAATATAAGTGGCTGCATGTCACAGTACCAATGCCAAAAAAACAGTCCAAACTCCAATTAAAGCCCAAATGGCTGGTGTTAAACTCTTGGCTCCCAAGTATGACAGCTTCCCAACCGGTGAACCGTTTGTGGTGTGGGACAAAGCGTAACAGCGGTTCTCACAAGAACTCTTTTATTCAACATCATGTGATCATAGCTGGTTTCTCATTGTGATCCATGCATAGCTTTTAGATGCTTGCCATGACAGTCCAGCAAACTGTGTTCGATCGAACTTGATTCCAGCGTCAAAGAAAACCAACTCCTTAAAGCAGTTGGTACTGAGATATCCCAGAAAATTAGATTTATATATATAGAGAAAACTGTACATAAGTACATTCATGTGTGTATACACACATGTATACATGTATATATATATACATTATACAGAGAGAGATGTATGTGGATATATTCTTCATGTTACTTGGCGGCCAAATATTTCCCTCTCAGTTTTTCCAAAATCTATATAAGAACACACACACACAACTTAGCTTGCCTTCACTGCTAGTGTATCATTTCTAGATTACCTGCCAAGCATCATATGGATGAGCTGATGATTGGTCGCTCGTGAACTGAGAAGGTGGAACTGTCACACTAAGAGCATCAACTCCTTTTAACCCTCAAATCTCTGTTCACCACCTTCCACATCACAAACCAACCATGGTAATTCCATGGAATAGTGAAATTTCTTTGGTAGAAACCCTCCATGGCTTTTTCTTTGCTGAGGTAACCCTCCATGGCTTTGCCATCTGAAGGGTGCAAAGGAAACAGTTTAAATACAAGGGAACATGTTCTCATCATGAACCTCTCTCTCTTTTTTTCAGTGGGAAACTAAGGTCTCAAGAGATTCATATCTTCGAAAAATATATTTGGAGAAATCTGCCATAGGTTGGGGGCGGTGAAGGTAAGAGGTCAGTAGGAAACTCGAAATCGAATATCTCCCTGCTAGCCAATCTGCTGGTTGATTAGCTTCACAACAGATGGGAGTGAGATACTTTGGAATACAGAAGCTGATCCTTGAAAGGAATAATGTCTAGCAACAAAGGATGGCAAGAAGCTGAGCAATCATGAGGGGCACTGATCCATTTTATCACTCTATTGGAGTCACCCTCCAACCATAATCTATTCAAATAGCCACATTGATTGCTTCCCAAGCTGCCCTCAGTTCAACCAATGAAATAAGTACCATGTAAAATTCTAGATCCAGCATAAATGAGACGCTCAAGGCGATCCCTAATAGTAAAACCAATACCAGCTTGGCCAACCTTATGTGAGTCATCAAAGTTGATCTCCACTATATCACAGGGCATCCAACGAACCTGCAATGGATAAAAGATGGATTGCCTCACAAAACCTGTCATGCCCCCTATAAGCCATGAATCAGAGGTATCGGGCCTCGGCAAGTCAGTTAAGCACAGGTTGCTGTTTCCTGGAGCATCCCCTCAAAATAGGGTTTGACCCTGCAGCTGCCCACAAAGGGGGAAAAAGGTAGGAAGCAGAAGAAGGAGATGAGCTGCTTCAAGTAAGAAGCCTGAGTTGTTAGAATGTGCAGCATGAGCAATAGAACAAACAAGGTAGGCATGTTTGAAAACTGAAATGCTATTTTGGAGCCAATACCACCTTGGAGGAGTACCTGTCAGCTGCCAAGATGCCAGCATAAAGTATAACACTTCCCCCCATTTTATCTGGCACCAGCAAAGCTTTGTGCTACATTTTTTCAGCGTAAATAACTAAGTCTGCCCGAAACCATTTCTTACCTGCGACCACCACAATGCATTGATACAGGAGAAAGAAATACAGCAAAGTAGCTAGTAAAAAACCTACCTCAATCCCCCCACCATACTACAGCCACAATAAAAAAATTATCCATATTATTAGAAAATGCATGATCATTGTTCAATTAGAGATTCTTTCATTTATCCATCTATTTAATTCCAGCTTCACTTAAAACATATACTTCTTTCAAGACAATACAGAAACAAATACTTCCTGATTTTCCATATACAATTCTTAATTTTTTATGACTTCCCTCTCTCTCTCAAAAAAAAAAAAAAAACTTATTATAAATTCAAGTTGCCCATTAGCAATAATCACAGCCCATTTTTCTCTCCCTAAATTTCTGATCTTAAATGATTTCCCAAGTTTATGCAAAATTATAAAATTTGCCAAGGCAAGCTAATCTTGTATCCTTGCATATGACCATGATTAAAAAGAACCATACAGAGTACATGCAGCACCTACTCTGTATTTCAACTTTGAACTTTGAAGGTATACCATGTGCAGCTACGCATCATAGGAATGTACAATGTTCGACATAAAAGCTACCCCTGTTTGTTGTTAGATCAGGATGTCTCCATTCCAGAGCTGAGAATGCCAAAAGGTCCAATCTCTTGCTAAATAAATCACCCCATTGAGTCCTAGCAACACCCATGCAGTGTTCATTTTACCCTCATTTTATTGCATAAGCAAACTACTCACACACTGCCCAGAGAGATATTGATAAGTCAGATGAGAATTGTTGGATTCATCCAAAACTACTCATCATTTCTGGCATATCTTAAAAAATATGTAGACACCATTTGAGATCATAAAATTGCCGAAAAGAGTTGGAAGGCTTGCTGCCAAAATAGGAAGCTTCATTTGTTCTACATCTCAATGCATCACTGCTCTCTTTAATATTTTGCTCTGTTAGTTCAATTATTCTTTCTCAAGTAATAATACAAACATAGGGATATTGAAGAATACAAGAATATAGATCATTCTAGTATATTCATATAAAATTGTCTTACTGTAACAAAATAACCAAAATAACTTGTTTTAGTATTTTTATGCAGATTTTTTTCCCCGTGGTACATTAGAAAAGAATCAGAAGAACAAAAGGTCAATAAATCAGGATTGTCTATAACAGTGATTCTGCAGGTAGTTGCAGGAGGTTAAATCCTAACCTAAGACGACGAAAGCAGTAACAAAAGGTTAAAAAAAGGTTGATTATATTTATATATATATAGATAGATAGATAATTAGATAGATATTGATAGATAGATTTCTCGTTTCTTTTGCCGCTTCGAGGAAATTTTTACAATTTTTGATTTAAGGTATCAGCCCAAGGCAGTGCAGTGAATATCAAATTGAGTTCCACATGAAGAAAAAGGAAAATCAGATTTAAAGTGTCCTGAATTTACACTTTGGAAAAATGATTTCACTAAGCTGAACACTGATTCCTGTACTAAGTTTTCAACTTAAAGTTCTTCTCTATCTGACCACTCATTTGATGTAAAAGACCTGGATGACAATTATGCTACTAAGCTTTTCATTATGAAGAGTCTACATGAGAACTGAAACCAGAATGGCATAATAAAGTAAGTCTAATCCCTAATATACAAACATATCAATGGTATTCATGCAGTTCTTAAATAACTTTTGCAATTCAAGTTGAATTTCAGAATGGCATATCAAAACAGGTAATTTCATGGCGTATAATAGTGAACCGACATAATGTTTGTTCATGCGTTATAAGATCCATATATATTATATAACCCCCTTGGTCCAGTCATAGATCTGAATATTTTGCAATTGCATTTACAGCTTATTAGGATTCAAGCATTCATTCAGCAAACTAAATAAAAAATAAATTAACTAAATATGATACGTGCCAAGACTAGTTAATAAATTAGTATATCTAGAGAAACTTATCAGTGCTTGGAAATAACCAGGAAAAAATCCACTGGAATAAGTCATTATTCAACCAATACTAGAAATTCAAATACAAATCTAGGAAAATTTGTCAAATTTGGAAATAGCAACAAAAAAAAAAAAAAATTTGATAATACCTTGTCCAAGAAAGCAGAGATCTGCACCTGTAATACTCCAATGCACTATCCAACATAATCCTCTAATACTCTTTTTGATGTGGGAAGAAGGATTTCGAAACACTCACTGCTCTCCAAACTCTGAACCTTCCTCACCAGCTCGACACCTCTAACCTTAGTGCTTAAGTTTTGGTGATGATGAGAAGTAATTGCAATATGAGGGAAAGAATGATAACAGAACTGATTACGCATCACAGATCATAACAGAACCACAAGAGGACTAACCCCTCCTGGGTAAGTCATCCCTGATTTTTGATTAGAAACAAGAAAAGAAAATTAGGATATACATACCACCTCCAACTCAACCAACAAGAAGAAGCCATATGTAGTAATAAGAGAATCACTGTTTTAGGAGAGGGGGCAGACTTTCACATGATTACCATGATGAACGTCAAAAAACAGATACTTCTAGAAGTTTCTGAGAAAATGCCCTTGACATTAAAATTCATAAGTTGTTGATAAAAGAATAACTTATAATATTTAACAAACAAAACAAACTAGGAAAGCAGAAAAAGAAATGGCATCTGGAGCTTGAATATGAGGAAAGGCTTATTTGGTCCCAGTTACTAGAAAGCTTATGCGATCTCCAGTAGGCTGCAGTAGCCTGCATAACAACAAACCTTCTAGATTACAAAGGACATGATTTTTAACTGAGGATGATAGTGGTATTTTGATGATTAATACAATGATTAAGAGTATGTTACAAGTTAATTCGATACATCATTAATAAGTCTGTCACTCTCGATACATTAGTATAATGAGATTAAGATGTATTTCAATGATTATTAATGAGATAAAATTTGTGATAGGAAAGGGATAGTGAATTCTAAATTCTAATTCGGCAAAGTTTCAAGTGAAACATACTCTTAAGTGGACAATAGTAATTTTCATTGTTTGGAGTATGTAGCACTACCATGACATATATTCAAAATTGTTTAAAGGTTATTTCATTGATTATATGGATGAATCTAACCTTAAGTTGCAGCAAAGTGTAGATTGAGTCGACCCCAAGATTGATTGAGTCGACCCCGGCACATCAAGAAACCATCTGGCACACTTCTGCAAAAATGGCACGGATGAACAGTACTTGGGTCGACCCAAGCAAAGGATGAGTCGACCCAATCCTCAAGCCTCAAGAAAATAGTTCTATGGAAACCCTGAGAGGGTCGACCCAAATGAAACTTGAGTCGACCCAAACTTGAGTCGACCCCAAGTTAACATGAGTCGACCCAAAGGCAATGACATTCAAAAATAGGTTCTCTGGAAACCCTGAGAGGGTCGACCCAAGTGGAAGTTGAGTCGACCCAATTGAACCTTGAGTCGACCCAAGTGAAGGAAGGCTGAAATACAAGGTTCTATGGTTTCTGAGAGGGTCGACTCAAGCATCCCAAGTGAAAGTTGGGTCGACCCCAGTAAAAGTTGAGTCGACCCAAGCACGGGCAGAAGCATAACGGCTAGTTCTGCAGAAGTACTTTCAGACCTCCCAACAGTGAGTAACGGTTAGTTTTTGAATTCTAACCATTGGGGCTTGTCCAATGGATGAAGGAAACTATTTAAAGTGACACTATTTATCAGAGGAAACATCCTTTTGCAAAAATATCAAAGCTTACACAAGAAAGACAAGTGCCCTAATCTTCTTCATCCAAGTGCTTCATTCAAGAGTCAAAAGAAAGTGGTTGAGCAGATTCCAAGAGATATTAAGAGCTCCATCCACCCTTGAAGAGTGAAGCATTCTTGACAAAGAAGAGAGAAGTCTCATCAAGCGATAACTATTCTCTAAACTCTGCTTTGTAGCTTATATGTTATATTTGCTCATCTAGGAGCTTCAACTTTCTTCTTTCTTTTTATTAATCACCTTGTAAAGGTTTGTTGGTGAGCCCGCAAAACCAACGGTGTAGGTTTATTGGTGAACCCGTAAAACCAATTGTGAAGGTTCGTTGGTGAGCCCGTAAAACCAACATAGGTTCTTGGTGATCCCGGAAAATCAAAGTGTAAAGGTTTTTGGATTGTGAGCCCGGAAAACAATCCAACTGTAATCCGCGAGATTATAGTGAATTCCCAAGGGGTCGCTTGGGGAGTGGACGTAGGTGCTTAGGAGAGCACCGAACCACTATACTTCTTGTGTGTTTGTATTGTGCATTGTTCTAATTTCACTCACTCATCAATTGACAGAAGTAAGATAGTAAAAATTAAGAGAAACCAATTCACCCCCCCTCTTGGCTTGTCACCTTGGGCAACAAGTGGTATCAGAGCAAGGTGCTCATATAGTATTTGTTGATCTCACAATCAAGAGACAAAGATCATGACAACCCAAGTGAGATGTTCTATGAGTGAGGGGCAATCCACAAATAGACCTCCTCTATTTAATGGCACTAATTACACATACTGGGAAGCTAGGATGAGGATATTCATTCAAGCTCTAGACTATGAATTGTGGTATATTATAATTAGAGGACCTCATACACCCACAATTAGTATAGAGGGCACTATCATTCCCAAACCAGAAATGGATTGGAATGAGAATGATAGAAGACTAGCACAATTAAATGCTAAAGCAATAAATGTACTTTACTGCTCACTAGATGTAAGTGAATTCAATATAATATCTATATGCATCTCCGCAAAAGAAATTTGGGATAAACTTGAGGTCACACATGAAGGAACTAATTAAGTTAAGGAGTCAAAGATAAACATATTAGTACATAAGTATGAGTTGTTTAAAATGGAATCCACTGAGTCCATAACTGAAATGTTTACTCGTTTCACGAAAATCATAAATGGGCTAAAGAGTCTAGGAAAGTCTTATACTAACTCTGAATTGGTGCGAAAAATTCTCAGGTCTCTACCAAGAGTTTCGGAGGCCAAGGTAACCGCAATTCAGGAAGCAAAGGACCTCAATACACTGCAATTGGAGGAACTTCTAGGATCACTCATGACCCATGAGTTGACCATGAGGCAAAATTCAGAATGAGGTCAAGAGAAGAAAGACCATTGCCCTAAAGTCTACCATTCCAAAACAAGAAACTGAATCGGAAGAATCTGATGATGATGATGAACTTGATGAAGAATGAATGGCTATGCTTGGAAGAAAATTCAGAAAATTTATGAGAGGTAAGAAGAGATTTCATAAAAAGAAACCCTTCTTGAAAGGTAGCTCAAGCAAAGAAAAGGGTAAGGACAAAGAGAAAGAAAAGGAAACACCAATTTGTTATGAGTGTAACAAGCCCGGGCATTTTAAGATAGATTGCCCGGAATTAAAGTGAATGGCAAGAAAACTTAAGAAGAAGAACTTCATGGCTGAATGGAGTGAAAGTGAGGAGTCAAGTTCGGAAGAGGAAGATCATCAAGAGACGGCCCAAATCTGCCATATGGCCAATGACGATGAGGTAGATTCTGAACTTGAATGTGATTTTACTGTTGATGAATTACATGATGCATTTTTAGAACTCATGGAAGAACACAAAAAACTGATCAATAAAAATAAAGTTCTAAAAGAAGAAAATCAATCTCTTATCAAAGATAAGCTGAAACTATCTAATAATTATGAAACATTAAGTAGGAGACTCACAAATGAAACCAAGAATCTAATTGCTGAAAATGTCAAGTTAAAAGAAGATGCTGAAAAATATAAATCCTTAGTAGACAAGTTTACACTTAGCTCAACCAAATTAAATATGATTCTTGATAGTCAAAAAGCTGTATATGATAAAGCTGGATTAGGATATAAAACAAATAGAAAACAAAAATACTTAAAGAACATAGTTGTAAAAGCTAAAAATGAAAATATAACTTGTCATTGTTGCAATAAATTAGGACATAAAGCATATGAATGTAACTATAGAAAGTCTAGCTACAACAAATTGAGTAACAATTATAAGCTTAAATCCAAGAAAGTTTGGGTTCCAAAAGGAACATCAAGTACTAACCCCAAAGGACCCAACATAGTTTGGGTACCTAAAGCTCATTCTTGATCTTGATTGCAGGGGTGTCTTGCAGCTAATAAGGTGGATAAACGATGGTATCTAGATAGCGGCTGTTCAAGACACATGACCGGTGACGTAGACCAATTTGTCACCTTGGAGTCTAAGAAGGGTGGAGTAGTAACCTATGGAGACAATGGAAAAGGATTTATCATTGGAAAGGGTAAAATTTTTATTACTCCATCTACCTTTATAGAAAATGTCTTATTAGTTAATGGTTTAAAACATAACCTACTTAACATAAGTCAATTTTGTGATAAAGATTTTAAAGTCATATTTGAAGCCTCAGTATGCATAATCACAAATCCTAAAGATAACAACATCGTACTTGTAGGGCAAAGGCAAAAAAATATTTACATGGTAGATATTCATGAATTAGGCAAAAAAAATGGATTATGTTTAATTACTAATGAAGAAAAGAAAAATGAAACAAGTTGGCTTTGGCATCGTAGACTAGGACATGCTAGTATGGACTTAATATCAAAACTAGTCAAGAAGGAATTAATAAAAGATGTGCCAAAATTGATCTTTGAAAAGGACAAAATCTGTGGACCATGCTCATTAGGTAAGCAAACAAAATCATCCTTCAAATCAAAGAATGTAGTATCAACCACTAGGCCTTTTGAACTCATACACATTGATCTATTTGGACCCACTAGAACTGCGAGTCTAGGAGGGAAGAAGTATGGACTAGTTATAGTAGATGATTTTTCAAGATATACATGGGTTTCATTTTTGGCACATAAGAATGAAGCATTTGCAGCATTCTTGAAATATTATAATAATATCATAAATGAAAAGAAGCTCACTTTAATAGCAATTCGAAGTGATCATGGAACTGAATTTGAAAATCAACACTTTGAAGAATTTTGTAATGAAAATGGTATCTCACATCAATTTTCAGCACCTAGAACGCCTCAACAAAATGGGGTTGTTGAACGGAAAAATAGGACCTTGGCAGAAATGGCACGCACGATGTTGTGCGAGTCAAATCTTCCAAAGTACTTTTGGGCTGAAGCTATAAGCACTGCTTGCCATATTCTAAATCGGGTTTTAATACAACCTATAACTAAGAAAACTCCTTATGAACTTTGGAAGAATAAGAAACCAACCGCTAAATATCTTAGAGTATTTGGATGTAGATGTTTCATTTTAAACAATGGCAAGGAGGATCTAAGTAAATTTGATGCCAAGTCAGATGAAGGTATCTTCTTAGGATACTCCACATCTAGCAGGGCATACAGAGTGTTTAATAAAAGAACTCTTGTAGTCGAAGAGTCAGTTAATATCATATTTGATGAGTCTGATAGTGAGTCTGCTAGGAAAGAAAATATCCTTGATGATGATGCAGGAATTATTAACTTTGAAAAATTGAATCTTGATGACGTGCCAAATCAAGATAAGGAAAATGATCGCGTGCCACCACAATCTCAAGACTTGCCAAAGGAATGGAGGTATGCATATGGACATCCTAAAGACTTAATCATTGGTGATCCATCTCAAGGGGTAAGAACTCGATCCTCTCTCAGAAATTTAAATGATTATCTTGCTTTTGTTTCACAGTTAGAACCTAAGACTTATGAAGAAGTTGAAAAAGACACCAATTGGATAAATGCTATGCAAGAAGAATTAAATCAATTCAAAAGAAGTAATGTATGGACATTAACTGAGAGACCAAAGCATAACTCTGTAATTGGAACAAAATGGGTCTTTAGAAATAAATTAGATGAAAATGGGGTAGTTATAAAAAATAAAGCTAGACTTGTAGCTAAGGAATACAATCAAGAAGAAGGGATAGACTTTGAGGAAACATTTGCTCCCGTGGCTAGATTAGAGGCTATTAGGTTACTTCTAGCTTTTGCATGTTTCATTGATTTCAAGTTGTATCAAATGGATGTAAAAAGTGCCTTCTTAAACGGTTTTATAGAGGAAGAGGTATATGTAAAGCAACCTCCTGGTTTTGAAAATCATGAATTGCCAAATCATGTGTTTAGACTACATAAGGCATTATATGGACTAAAACAAGCACCTAGGGCTTGGTATGATTGACTAAGCAAATTTCTACTGAATAATGATTTCAGTAGAGGAAATGTAGACAAAACATTTTTTCTTAAAAGAGAAGACAAAAATCTGCTAGTGGTACAAATATATGTAGATGACATAATTTTTGGTGCCACAGATGACAATCTTTGCAAAGAGTTTGCTAATTTAATGCAAGGAGAATTCGAGATGAGTTTAATGGGAGAACTAAATTTCTTTCTCGGGTTACAAATCAAACAAATTAAAGAAGGTATCTTCATTCATCAAACTAAGTATACAAAGGAAATATTAAAGAAGTTTGGGAATGAAAATCACAAGGGAGTAGGCACCCCAATGAATCCCACTAGTAAGCTAGACAAAGATGAGAAAGGAAAAGGTATTGATATGAAGCTTTATAAAGGATTAATTGGATCCTTGCTCTACCTTACTGCTAGTAGACCAGACATAGTGTTTAGTGTGGGAATATGTGCTAGATACCAATCAGATCCTAAGGAGTCACATTTAAGTGCTGTTAAAAGAATCCTTAGATATTTGAGAGGGACTACAAACATAGGATTATGGTACTCAAGAGACTCCTGTCTAGAATTGCTTGCCTACTCTGATGCAGATTTTGCTGGATGCAAATTAGATAGGAAGAGAACTAGTGGAACATGTCAATTTTTAGGAAATAATTTGGTATCATGGTTTAGCAAAAAGCAGAATTCAGTAGCACTGTCAACGGCTGAAGCCGAATATATAGCCGCCGGCAGTTGCTGTGCTCAAGTATTATGGCTTAAGCAACAACTAGAGGACTATGGAATTAAACTATATAACATTCCTATAAAGTGTGATAATACTAGTGCCATCAACCTTACTAAAAATTCGGTTCAGCACTCTAAAGCCAAACACATTGAAATAAGATATCATTTTATTAGAGATCATGTGCAAAATGAAAATATTTGTATTGAGCATATATGTACTGAGAAATAATTAGCTGACATATTCACAAAACCTTTGAGCGAAGATAGATTTTGCATGCTAAGGAGGGAATTAGGCATATGTGATCCTTTTGATTGATGAGATATAAAAAGGAGAAAACTGTATCATGATACTCTCCTCCCATTTCTAAAAACCCATGAAACATTAGTCAAACTAGTCATCTATAGATTTCTAACTCATATATCATTGTCCCAGTAAGAATTTGCAAGGATTGGAAGAAAGAAAAATTTTTAAAAAGGAAAAAGGAAGAGAAAGAAAAATTTCTGAACTTGGGTCGACCCAACCCAGAATAGGGTCGACCCAACGTTGAGTCGACCCAAGAAAAATCTAGGGTCGACCCAACGACGGGACCCCACTGTTAAAAGAGGGACCCGTAAGCTATCTAGGGCACTATATTCTCTTTGTCCTCTTCCGAAAATCTTATTCCCCACTCTCAAATCTCTTCCAATCATCTCCAAACAGTAGATTAGATCAAGATCTTAAAGAAATAGGACCCAAGAGAGCCGTAGCCAAGCGATCCGGGAGGGTTTCACGGACCACCCGTGCGGATAGAGCTGCTACAGAGGCTTTTACAGTGCCTCCACAAGGTGAGACACGTGTAGAGCCTCCTCCTCCTCCCTCCCCTTTAGTCCAATTTGCGAAATTTGCGGGAAGACCGGTTACCACGGAAAGAAGGATCCACTCCGAGTTTTTGGATCAAGAAGGGTTCCGTTTGGGGGAATGGATCCGAAGGCAAGGATGGGAGTATCTTTGCTCCCTAGATGTGGTGATCTACCCAGGATTGGTTCGTGAGTTCTATGCCTTCCTGAAAACTGGAATGGGAGGGCTTATATCTGAAGTCCGAGGGGTAAGGGTTAGGGTTTCAGAAGAGAGTTTGAGTGAGTTGCTTCATCTCCCCTGCGAAGGAGCAACTCCAGAAAAGCCCGAAAATAAGTTGAGAGCCTTGCAGTCTTGCAGATGATTCTTGAGAATGAAGACTTTGATTATTCAGAAAATGTAATAGCAAGCTCTCTTTCAGCTGAAATGAGGTTGTTGCACAACTTCATAGGTCGGATTTTGTTTCCGAAAAGCAGGAGATTTGATCTCATTTCTGAGCGAGACCTGGTCGTCATGGAGCACATTATTCAGGGCATTCCCCTGAACCTCCCAGCTATGATACTCAGGCAGATGAGAAAGGTCATATGCAATTCCAGAGTCTCCCTGCCTTATGGTATGATACTCACCCTGATCTTCCGACAGCATGATATATCAGTAGAGGGAGAGATCTCCAGGCATCTACTATTCACTGACACATACACTGCACGATCCCTTATTCGCATGGGTTATGAGAAGGTGAACGGGCAGTGGGTACGTGCAGGAGCTGGGATTCAGGGTGATGCACCAGAGGGTGATGCACCAGAGATTGGAGACCCCATCCCTGAGGATGAGGAGCCTACGGATCATCCTACAGCACCTTCAGAGGCTGGACCTTCATCATCTGTTCCTGCGGGATACACAGATGAGTTTTGGAGTAGGATGACTGAGCTTATGTCAGCTCAGACGAGAACTATCACTGATGGACTGACGAGCAGATTGGATATTATGACTGCTGAGATTAGCGATCTTAGAGAGCAAATAGGAGCTCTACGGAGAGAGAGAGAGGTTAATGGACCATCTGTGCCCCAGGCAGCTGAGTCAGAGATTTCGGCACAGAGTCATCCAGCTCACCGAGCTCCACGCCAGAATCAGTCCCATCAGGCTCGACCTTCCCTCGCCACTTATGCTAGGAGGATGAGGACTAGATCACAGCCATTAGATACCCCCTAGGCTGATATTAGCATTATGATTAGAGCCTAGGATATGTATCTAGTTCTCATATGTATTTTGTGTTGATCATGTACTTTGTACTTTGATTGAGGAACATTGTATTTGTTTTGTTTTGGCATTATTGTACTACAATGTTCCATTTTGATCAATGAAACTGAAATGTTTGTTAATTATTGTGTCTACTTATCTATTCCCATGCACCTATTTGATGATAACAAAAAGGGGGAGAAGCAAGGAAAGAGAAATAAGTTGACAAACAAGTTGAAAATTATAATAGGAAAGGGTATACATTTAACGGGGAGCAATTTGTAACAATGAAAATGTTAAAGTCTAAGATTTAAATCGAATTTCAGAATTTGGCACATAGAATTTCAGAATTTGGCACATACCTTTCACACCTTGATACATAATCTGAACTCATGCTTTATCTCAAATTTTTGAAGTTTCATCTTTAATAAAATATAAAAGAAAGGTGGAGTAATTCAAAAGGTCAAATTGGAAATATTTGGATGAAGTAGGGGGAGACTTCACTCTCAAATTTGAAAAGCTGAAATTCAGCAACTTGAGCCCTTCTAAAACTAATTTTAAGATAAGTATCAATAGGCTCATACTCAATATTTTGTAATCATCAAAAAGGGAGAGATTGAGGATGATAGTGGTATTTTGATGATTAATACAATGATTAAGAGTATGTTACAAGTTAATTCGATACATCATTAACAAGTCTGTCACTCCCGATACATTAGTATAATGAGATTAAGATGTATTTCAATGATTATTAATGAGATAAAATTTATGATAGGAAAGGGATAGTGAATTCTAAATTCTAATTCGGCAAAGTTTCAAGTGAAACATACTCTTAAGTGGACAATAGTAATTTTCATTGTTTGGAGTATGTAGCACTACCATGACATATATTCAAAATTGTTTAAAGATTATTTCATTGATTATATGGATGAATCTAACCTTAAGTTGCAGCAAAGTGTGGATTGAGTCGACCCCAAGATTGATTAAGTCGACCCCGGCACATCAAGAAACCATCTGGCATACTTCTGCAAAAATGGCACGGATGAACAGTACTTGGGTCGACCCAAGCAAAGGATGAGTCGACCCAATCTTCAAGCCTCAAGAAAACAGTTCTCTGGAAACCCTGAGAGGGTCGACCCAAATGAAACTTGAGTCGACCCAAACTTGAGTCGACCCCAAGTTAACATGAGTCGACCCAAAGGCAATGACATTCAAAAATAGGTTCTCTGGAAACCCTGAGAGGGTCGACCCAAGTGGAAGTTGAGTCGACCCAACTGAACCTTGAGTCGACCCAAAAAGTGTTGAGTCGACCCAAGTGAAGGAAGGCTGAAATAAGGTTCTGTGGTTTCTGAGAGGGTCGACCCCAATGATGCTTGAGTCGACCCAAGTGAAAGTTGGGTCGACCCCAGTAAAAGTTGAGTCGACCCAAGCACAGACAGAAGCATAACGGCTAGTTCTGCAGAAGTACTTTCAGACCTCCCAACAGTGAGTAACGGCTAGTTTTTGAATTCTAACCATTGGGGCTTGTCCAATGGATGAAGGAAACTATTTAAAGTGACACTATTCATCAGAGGAAACATCCTTTTGCAAAAATATCAAAGCTTACACAAGAAAGACAAGTGCCCTAATCTTCTTCATCCAAGTGCTTCATTCAAGAGTCAAAAGAAAGTGGTTGAGCAGATTCCAAGAGATATTAAGAGCTCCATCCACCCTTGAAGAGTGAAGCATTCTTGACAAAGAAGAGAGAAGTTTCATCAAGCGATAACTATTCTCTAAACTCTTCTTTGTAGCTTATATGTTATATTTGCTCATCTAGGAGCTTTAACTTTCTTCTTTCTTTTTATTAATCACCTTGTAAAGGTTTGTTGGTGAGCCCGCAAAACCAACGGTGTAGGTTTATTGGTGAACCCGTAAAACCAATTGTGAAGGTTCGTTGGTGAGCCCGTAAAACCAACATAGGTTCTTGGTGATCCCGGAAAACCAAAGTGTAAAGGTTTTTGGATTGTGAGCCCGGAAAACAATCCAACTGTAATCCGCGAGATTATAGTGAATTCCCAAGGGGTCGCTTGGGGAGTGGACGTAGGTGCTTAGGAGAACACCGAACCACTATACTTCTTGTGTGTTTGTATTGTGCATTGTTCTAATTTCACTCACTCATCAATTGACAGAAGTAAGATAGTAAAAATTAAGAGAAACCAATTCACCCCCCCTCTTGGCTTGTCACCTTGGGCAACATTAACATTTTATTTCCGCTTCCATCTAATCATCAATTAAGTTTTTATGATAGAAGAGGATAGCTACAAAATTTCCAAATTTAATTTTACAAGAATAGAAAAAGTTTGGACTTTTGTTTGGAATTGCTATGAAGAATATGTGGTCAAAAAATTAATTCCTGTACACAAATGATACTGGTATGTTAAAAAAAATGATTAATTCATGGATGGGTATAGTGGACAGAGGGCAAATCAAATTCAAACAGATTGTGTGGAAATTTATGCAGTAGCCCTTGACACCACCACTTGATAGCAATCGATAATACGATCAACATGCTTGAAGCATAAAAGCACAAAATGGAGCAAATTACCGCTACATCTACTGAGATAACTACGAAGATTAAGAAAAATAAATGCAACAGGCAGCAACATCTTAATCAAAGGGTCATATTAGCTATAGACAGGATAAAGGACATCGTCAAGGGAAAGTCGAAGTGGCTAACCTTGTTTAGCACGAGCACCAGAGAAATTTCTAGGGAAGCTCCTACAACTCCTGAAAAAAAGGAGACTTAGATAAATAATGATAACAAAACATAAACACTGATCAGCCTCTAAGCAAGGGGGAACAGCATTACAGAAACCAGCTTCCAGAACCAGGTTGTAGCAAGAAGAAGGACTTCCATTTGCAGAGTAACACTGGGGATTTTTCAAGCTGTAGCCGATCATGCTCTTTTGGAAAAAGAAGTGAAACAATAAAGAATAATGAAGAAAAGAGGAATCCATGCAAGACCAACACCTTCGGGAAAAAAATGAAGTAAAAAGAAAATAAGCAAGACGAATCAAAGAAACAGAGAACATGTTAGAAGGAAATAAATTCAAACCTTTAAAAAAAATGTTATAAACCCTAATCCTAAGCAAACAATCCCTAGCAGGAGGTTGCGGGTCTCGGAGTGCTCCGGCTTGATGCATCGGGTTCAGGGCAGGCTGGAGGGCTGGCGGGCGTCGTCTCTTTCCATGATGGGCAGATTAACATTGGTCGGGTCAGTGCTGAGCTCGATGCTTGTATACCTTATGGCCAATACGGTGGTACCGCAGACAGTGTTGACCAGGATCGAGAGGCTTCTCTAGAGTTTTCTGTGAGGTTCGTATGGAGGGGTCGTGGGGTGCATTTGGTGGCCTGGGAGAGCGTTTGCCGGCCTCTTTGGGAGGGTGGCCTTGGGGTGCAGTCTCTCCGGGTGAAGCAAGAGGCGATCCTTGCCCAATGCGCTGTGCGGTTCGTCATGGAACCTCAGGGGTTGTGAAGTCAGGTCATGACAGCGAGATATGGTCGTGTGGGGTCGGCGGAAATGACCCACCGCAGACGGACTATCTCCTTTATGTGGCGTGAGATTGGGAGGTATCTGCCAACTATTTGGGCAAATACCAGATGGGTAAATGGTGATAGGAGGAGTATCGATGTGGTGGGGGACCCGTCGGTAGATGCCCCTACCCCTGAGTTTATAGCCGACTATGGTTAACATAGAGGCGGATGACGGACTGCAGGTATGTGACCTTCTCGTCCCAGGAGGAGAGGAGTGGGATGGGGACAAGCTATGGCAGGTATTCGGAGACCCCCTTGCCGAGCGCGTGTAGTTTCTCCTAGTGCAGGGTGTGGGGGACCGGATGTCCGGGTGTGGCGATCATCCTGTAGGACTAGAGTCAGGGTGGAGGATGTCGCTTAGGCCCTACAGCAGGATCACGAGGCAGGCCCTGATTGTGCTTGGGTCTGGCGGTTAGGTCTACACTCGAGACTGACGCTGTTTCTATGAAAGGTAGTCTGGGACCGCCTTCCTACGAGATCGTTGCTGAGCAAACATGGGGCGAGGATACCTCCCAGTGTACGTTGTGTGGGGACGACGAGACGGTTGATCATTTGCTGTTTCAGTATGCGTAGGCGAGGAGGTCCTAGCGTCTTTCAGGATTTCCACAGGAGGCCTAGAGTATGCGGGACCAGTTTTTACAGGTTATCCGGCACTGGTCGAGTAGCCTCCAGCAGCGCCCTGTGGCCATTGGAGCTACCTGTATTGCTTACCAGATCTGGCTGGCTAGAAACGCTCGGACCTTTAGTGAATGCAGCCTATGTCCGAGGTTTGTAGTGGCGCGGGCACGAGTACAGGCAACGAAGTTTAGTGATGGTACCTATTCAGGTGGGCCTTTGATAGTTCGGAACATTTGAGGCTCATTTTCAGCTAAGGTAACCTCCATTCTCGAGTTTTCTTAAGGTCAATTTCGATGGGTTAGTAGTGGATGAAGAGCATCGAGGAGGCACGAAATTTGTCATCAAGGACCCGAGTTCGAGAGTGGTGGCAGCAGATGGTTGTCAGACAGCTGATACCTCGGTATGAGCCGCGGATTTGGTGTCAGCTTATGTGATTTGCTATTCGGGGGATACTCTATGAACCCAAGAGGAAGAGCTGCCTAAGGCACTCCATGATGTCTTATTTTCATATTTTATTGGGTGTATTCGTACTCGTGTAGTATGATGTGCCCACTCTAGCCAAAAAAAAAAGAAGCAAACAATCCCTAATTTTCAACAACAAACTAAAAAAATTGAGAATTAGGGTTCCTAAAACCCTACCTAGCTGCTATTGATAATTCTATGAATAATTCACGGAGCCATGGCAAGAACTGATCAGAAAAGAAATTAAAGGAACCTTGAAGATAAAATCTGGAACAAAGAAATTAGAAAAGTGAAGAAGGGAAGAGGATGAGGCGGCTCAGATTCACCATTTAATACAGCAAGCATTGTGCTTCCAGCCTACTGATTCTCTGCAGCCAAATCAAAGGGCTGCAATCGGTTGCCTGCAGAACGGAAGCAGACCGTCCAAGATCAGGTGGCCGTCAGAAATAGCCAATCTTTGCTTCACAATGCAGCAAACCCTGGTCCAAGAATCATCCCAGCCTCTTCATATAAACCTTAAAGCAACGCTCCTTCCCACTTCGAAAGGAAAAAGAATAAAATCGAGAGAGAAGAAAGAGAAGAAGAACACCGAATTACCCACCTGGAAGAAGAGGAACAAGAACAAGGAAAGAAAGAAGGAGAAAGGCACCAGATGATTAAAAGAAATCCTTAGCGTAGTAAGATCCCCGAACCCCTCGAGTTCTCCTCCGGCGACGTCTTCGTCTAACAATGGCTGCAGAAGGGTTGTTCAACAACAGACCTTCCAGAGTAAAGATGGGGGTTTGTTTGAGGAGGAGGAGAAACATAGAAAAGCAGGAAGGAGGCCTTCGTTTGCCAACGAACCGGACCGAACTCGAAGAACCGTAAGGGAGCTTCGCGCTGCTGCTCTTATACGGAGTCCCATCATGGTCCACTTTGGGAAAAATTTTGGAGGGCCAAAAAGCACTTTCTAGCACTCAAAAAGTACTTTTAGCTAAAAAATAGTGTTTAATAAATTTTCTAAAAAATTGTTTCAGCTTTTACGGAGAGAAAGGAAGGATGGAGAAGAAGAGAAGAAAAAAAAAGAAAAGAAAAAGAAAAGAAAAAAAAGAGAAGAAAAGAAATTTTAAAAAATAAAAAAATAAAATAAATAAATAAATATTTATATAAATGAATGAATAAATAAATAAGATAATAAATAAATATATTTCAACATTATTAATTATTTACACTAATAATTATAATATTTTATATCTTTATTATTGTATTATACTATAAATATTATATTATATTACATTACATTATAATACATTAATATGTTATTTTAAATAATTTAGTATTATGTTATATTATGAGAAATTAATTTATACTAATAATTATAATATTTTATACCTTTATTATTGTATTATACTATAAATATAATATATATTATATTATATCATAATACATTAATATGTTATGTTAAATAATTTAATATTATGTTATATTACCAAATATTAATTTACTCTAATAATTACTATTATGCTATATTATAATAATATTATTTTATATTACAAAAATATTATACTATATCGCATAATTATGTATTAATATATGATATGTTTTATTATATTATGTTGTATAATACTATGCAATGTCCTTTATGGTAATTTTGCCATACAAAAGTACTTTCCCAGTTTGTTTATCAAATACAAAACAAAGTACCACAGCACTTTACGAATGTAGTTACCAAACAGCAAACAGCTTTTTATAATAGCTCTACTTCCGACAGCTTTACTTCCAATAGCTCTACTTCCAACAGCTCCCCCAAACAGGGTCGTAGTCGTTACGAAGACCTCGCTTCTTACGACTTACGTGATGCGGCGACCACAGCTTTGAATCTCGACCGTTGAATAAATAGTACCCCAGGTAGAATCCCTCGCTGCTCTTTATTTTTAACTGAAAAATAGTAGTCCTTTTTGTTGCTATCTTTTTTTTTTCCTTATTGCGGCTGCTTAATTTTGGAAAATTACTTAAAACTCGTTTGGTTTGGAAGAAAAAATATTGAAATATTTTTTAAGAAATTGGTCTTTGAGAATATAGTGTCCGAAAATAAATAATTTTGGCATATTTAATTTATTATGAAAAAAATATTATATTTCAAATTAGCTTATATTTGGTTAACCATCTAATTCAAAAAAGATTATGTAAAATATTTATTATATTTTAAATAAAATAAAAAAAAAATAATTCATAATTTTTTATAAAGTAAGGATAATTTTAAAAAAAATTCAATTTTCAAAGGTAGAAAAATAGTTTTTTCATAGCTGTTTTTTTTCCAATGGAATTTTTTTTAAAAAAAAAACTCTAACCAAATAAAAAGTTTACTGTATTTTTTTTTGATTTTTTTTTTAACACGAACCAAACAAATTCATAAAAACAGGTGTCGCTTTTTTTAAATTTTGTATGCGGTTATTGGTCCCACCGCGGATAAACTATTATGGGACTCGTGTTGCGTGGCAGGTTTGATTGTGACAGCAAAGCCTACTGCATTTTTTTTTCGTTGATTTTTTGTTTTTAACACGAACCAAACAAATTCATAAGAATAGGTGTCCTTTTAAAAAAAAATTGTATACGGTTATTGGTCCCACCACGTATAAACTATTATGGGACTCCTGTTGCGTGGCAGGTTTAATTGTAACAGCAAAAAATTATTTAAAATAGCTTTGAAAATAAAAGGTTTCCTTTTTCAGTGGATTTTTTTTTACACCAATCAAACATATTCTTAGGAATAGATGCCTCTTTTTGGGACATGGAGTGCATCTGATGGCTTGGGAGCAGATTTGCCTTCCTACTAGTGAGGGTGGTCTAGGGGTGCAATTCCTCATAGAGAGGCGCGAGGCATTCATTGCTCGACACGTGGCTCGGTTTATGTTAAAGCCACATGGCCTCTGGAGTCAGGTGATGGCAGCCAGATATGGTCGAGGGGTTTCAGAGGTGGCACGGAGGGGTCGTCAAGTCTCTTTCATGTGGCACGAGATCGGGAGGTACCTGCCGACAGTGCCAGCACACACCATGTGTTTGATTGGCGATGGCCGAAGTATTGACGTGACCAACGATCTATGGGTGGATACCCTTCTCCTGAGGTGCTGGCCGACCATGGTTGATACAAAGACAGTGGAGGAGCTACGAGTGTGCGACCTCCTAGCATCAGGAGAGGCAAAGTGGGACGAGGATAGACTTCGGCTTTTGTTTGGGGTACACCTAGCTGTGAGGATTCGGTCCCTTGCGTTACTAGGATGTGGGGGGCCAGATGTCAGGATGTGGGGCACCTCGAGTCGGGCCACTGTTAGACTGGGAGATCTCTCCCATGTTATTCAGCCGGAGCACGAGCCGGGGCCGGATTGCACTTGAATCTGGAGGTACGAACTCCACTCGAGGGTAGCCCTCTTCTTATGGAAGGTGTTCTGAGACCGCCTTCCGAAGAGATCAGTGCTGAGCAGGCGTGGCTGGGGGATCCTCGCAAAGTGCGGGACGTGTGGAGCTGAGGAGTCGGTGGACCACGTGCTTTTCCAGTGTACATGGGTGAGGTCGATCTGGCAATGGACAGGGATCCCGTAGGGGGCTTGGAGTGCGCGGCTACAGTTCCTTAGGGTGATACGACTGTGGCTAGCTAGTTCGTGGACTTGTGAGGAAGGCATCAGAGTGACTTATACAGCACATCAGATCTAGCTGGTAAGGAATGCTCGTACTCTTGACGAGCGCAGGGTGTCACCGAGGTTTGTTGCAGAGCTTGCTCGAGCATAGGCCATGGAGATCAAACCCATCCCTTCTTCAGATAGACATTTGACAGCTCGGGACACCTGGTGTCACACCCTTGAAAAGGTCGGAATGGAGTAACCAAATTTTTCTTGAGTTCTCCCTCTTTTCGGTGTGCGGCACCAAGTCTTGGCCTTGCCCAAGCCCTTGGTCAGCCTCCTTGTGCAAACCGGGGTAGGATCGACCCCCTAAGCACCCTTGGTTTGGCTCTAAAACAGCCACCAAGTCCCCCACTTCTCAAGGTCTTGCCTAAGTCCCACACCTTAGACAACTCCCCCAAGACTAGGTAGATAACTAGGTTAGAAGGCCCCTCGCTGATTTTGCTCACCTCAGCCCTTCTCCCAAGACCTCTTATCTCACCTCTTTTCGGCCTCTTTTGGCTACACTTAGGACCTTCCCAAATGCCCCAAACCCTTCAGCCTGAGATGCTCCCAACAAGGCTCCTGGTGGACTCCAAACGCATGGCTAGGCTACCTTTGTTTCCCATGAACACACAACATGTTGCACACGAGGATAAGGGGAAAGGGATGTGTATTTCTTCCCAAGAATACAAGAATGTGCCCTCACAAGCCGAGGGGCTAGCTCAATACAAAACTCATGTATTCAGCCTTTCTTTGCCCTGAAAACCCCCTTTCGGCTAACACTTAGCCCGGCCAAAGACCCTCTTTGGCCGTGGGATGCACCCGCCTCCTCCTAGGACCGAATGCCCTCCCTCTTTTGGCATACGAAATCCTCACCAAGCCACCCAAAGGAAATCCCCACAAGGACTGCACTCACCTCTGTTTGCTCCTTTCGGCCAGCACTTGGAACCCTCCCAAGTGGCCAAAAGCCTCAGCCCGAAGTGCCCACAGCAGCCTCCTGGATGCCTCCGCAAGTGCCCGGCCAAGGACCTTCAGAATGCCTCAATGCCTTAGCTAGAATCCTACCACAAGTCCTCAGCCAAAATCCTCCTCACGCATCCGGCTAGGGCCCTTTTATAGTCTACCCTTAGCCATCTGGTTGCAGCCTCCCCCAAGCTGAACCAATCCGTGTGCAAGCCCTCCACGACCTCCCATTGGTCAATAGGCCTTTCACCCAGATTTGTGCTTCCTTGGCGGTTGAGGAATGTGCTTCCTCCTGCCCAGCTGCCCAGCCACCGCCCAATGCACCGCAGCCTGCCAAGTGTCCATGGACAGCCCATGTGACTGCCCGCTTGCAGCCTGCTGAGGGAACAGCCCATGTGCGGCTGTCTGCCCAGCCGCCCAGGGCCGCCCGACGCCCTGGTCCGCCCGCGCGCGCCTGCGCGCGGCCAGCGCACTGCGCCAAACTGGGCGGGCGCGCACCTGCGCCCGCAGCCTCTTGCGCGCGCGCGCGCCTGCCTGCCTACGCGCAGCAGTGGCCCGCCCGGCCACTGCTCTGGCCTTGTCGCTCGGCCGCGTGCGCACCTGCGCGCGGCCTTGCTGGACTTGGGCGCGCCCCGTGCGCCCTTCGCGCTGCTGCCACTCAGCCGCGCGCGCACTTGTGCGCGGCCCTGCTGGTCCGCCGTCTCTGCGCGTGCCCGCCCCGCGCGCACGCTGATCAGGGTCTGGCTTCGGCCATGCGCCCCTCGCGCGGCCCTCGCGTCCTTCCTGCCATGCGCCCCGTGCACTACCCTAGCGCAAGGCCCAGCCCTGGCTCACCTGGCCGCGCGCGCAGGTGAGCCGCGCCCAGCACGCACCAGCGCCGCTCTGCCGTGTGCACACCCGCGCACGGTCCGCCAGCTGTGTGCGCGCGCCGCGCCCGCGCATCTCCGCTCGGCCTGGCCGCGCGCGCTCCTGCGCCCGGCCTGCTCACGGCCAAGTCTGGGCACGCGTCTACTGCACATGCCGTCCCGAGGCCTGGTGCGTGCGTCTCCTTCGCACGCCGCAGCGTCCGCCCTTCCGTGCCCCACGCACGGCCTGCAGGTGGGCCGACGCCTACGCGCCCCGCGCGCTCTCTTGGCCTCCACGCTTGACCCATCCACGCGCGCCTTTGCGCATGGGCCAGCGTCCGCGCACGACTCCGCTGCGTGCACCCCTGTGCACAGGCTGGATCCGGCCTGTCTCCGCTGCACAGGGCCACTGCCGTTTGCGCTGCAACCTGCGCACTGTGCAGTGCGCACAAGGCCTGGCCATGGCCAAGTGCTCGGCACGCCTCCTGCGCGCCCGTGGCGATCATGCGTGCGTACACCCGCGCACGCCCCGGCGCCTGGCCCGGCTGTGCTCCTCCTTCGCACAGCCCGTGCACAGGCCAGCGCCGGCCTTTGGCCACTCGCGTGTGCTCCGCCGCACACTTCCTCGCTCTGCCCGGCCGTGCGCCCAGTGCCACGGCCTGTGCATGGCAGAGCCCGCGCATGCCCCGCACGCGCCATAGCCAGGGGTGTAACAATCCTCCCCCAGCGGAAGAAGTCGACGCCCTCGTCGACGGCTCCCCTCAAGGCAACCCGGATGGTGGACCTCCGCCTCACGTTGTCTCGCCTGTCCGCGGCCTTTGCCCACACCTTCGGTCCCATACCCGAAAGTGGGGTCAAGCCCGCGGCCTTGGACCCTTCTCCCGGTCCCATACCCGGAAGATCGTCCAAGTCCACCGTCAAGGACTCCTCATGGCCGGCCCCTCCGCTCTGCTGCGCGACACACGCGCAGCCTGCCCGCTCGCACGCCCTGGACGCACGTTGGGCCTGGCCAGCCTGCTGGTCGACGGGCTTGCACCACGCCCGGCAGCCCCCTGCGCGCCTCAGCCTGCTGCTGTGGCCAAGAACCCGTGCGCGCGCCCCACGCACCGTCCCCGGTCTGGCCTGGGCGCGCCGTACGCGCACCTGCGCACGGCCTGGCTGCACAGTGGCCTGGGCACTGCCTTGGCCGCCTGCCAAGGGCTGCACCCAGGTTTTGCCCTGCCTTGGCCACCCGCCAAGGCTTGTGGTGCCGCCGCCCTGCCATCAAGGCTGGTGTGCGCCTCCTGCGCACTGTGCCATGAGCTGCCGCCAAGAATCCTCCAAGAACCGCTCCCGACGCGGCTCTGATACCAACTGTCACACCCTTGAAAAGGCCTGGCCACGGCCAAGTGCTCGGCACGCCTCCTGCGCGCCCGTGGCCATCATGCGTGCGTACACCCGCGCACGCCCCGGCGCCTGGCCCGGCTGTGCTCCTCCTTCGCACAGCCCGTGCACAGGCCAGCGCCGGCCTTTGGCCACTCGCGTGTGCTCCGCCGCACACTTCCTCGCTCTGCCCGGCCGTGCGCCCAGTGCCACGGCCTGCGCATGGCAGAGCCCGTGCACGCCCCGCGCGCGCCATAGCCAGGGGTGTAACACCTGGGGTTCCCCCTGTTCCGGCAACTCCTCAGACAGTGTTTTTCACCTGGGAGCCCCCACCCCCGAGCTTCCTCAAGGTCAATTTCGATGGGTCGGTGCTGGATGGCGGTACGTGGGGCGGTGCAGGCTTTGTCATACGGGGCCCGCACTCTAGGGTAGTGGCCGCCGGTGGCTGCCAGTTGTTTGACACATCGGTTCCGGGAGTAGAGCTGCGAGCAGCCTGGGCGGATCTTCGACATGCGCGGGTGGTGCGGAAAGCCAGCTCGATTATTCTGGAGGGCGACTCGGCCACGATCCTCGGGTGGATTCAGAGGGGGTTGAGGGGTGAGAGCACAGACCACCCCTTGATCCACGACATAGTGATGATGATGAGAGATGGAGGGGCCATCCAGGCCAAGCATGTATTTAAGAAGGCCAATGAGGGCGGCCGATTGGGTGGCTGCCTACGCGGCCCACCACTCAGAGTACTCCTTTTGGTCGGGGGAAGGGGAGCTGCCATTGACACTCCGCGAGTTGTTGTATTTTAACCTTATTGGGTGTATTCATACACGCACTGTATGAAGCACCCGCTTTAAGCAAAAAAAAAAAAAAAAGATAAAAAAAAGAAGCAAATGTTGGATTAGAGTATTATACTATTATTACTATCTGGTAATAAAATAGAGATAATAAATGGAATAGAAGGAGAGGCAACCGTTATTGTTGGTTTTTATGCAAGCAATATTGTTAGCAACTCTCTGTCATTGTTAGGTAGAATTATATCAGTTTTTTTCTTGCAGCAAATAATTGGAAAAAAGTTAATAGTAAAAATACATTACCAAGCTGTGCTTGGTGAGAGTTTTGTAGGAGTGTTTTCCGAAAAAGTTCTGCATGAGTTTGTTTTCGAGAGTCGAAATTACGGCTTTTTCTCAAATTTGGGATGAAGATTTAGCACTGGAACTTTGATATAAATTTTTCGGTTGAGTTCTACCTTCCTGAAAGATGTTGGTTACTTTGAAATTGTAAATATTATTATTGAAGTTTTGTGAAACAAATATATTTGGAAAGTGTAGGTGCCATTGAGTATCTTTCCAATAATAGATAGAAGAGCAAATTTGTTGAATTTTGCGTCCATTGCAAGATTAAGTATTTGAACACTAACTAACTGCCGAGCCAACTTTTCAAATATGAAAAATTTTGTAAATGCCAGTTTCATCTTCAAGTTGCATTTAATTTACATCTTCCAACGTTGAAAATATAACAAATACTATTATTTAATAAAAATGACTTTATTTGTTTTCAGTAAATCAAATGATATAATAAAAATAAATCATGATTTTATGATGGCACTAAAGATTGATCATTACCACATTAATTGTACTAATAAGTGTCGCTAAAAATCTTTACCACGGATCTGCAATTGTAACATGATCTGTACCACCAGCCATAGAACGTGTCAATCGATCTTAGATTCGCTTTATATATAAATTTTACCCTCCAAAAGGATAGAAATAAAATAATTTAAAAAATTTGTATAAATACATGATTGAGCATACTTAATTTTCATATTATACTTGAGAGTTATGCGGATCTAATTCTAGTAATTCTTTGATTGTTTTTCAGCTGGCAAACACTTCTTGCCATGGGTTAACAAAGTTTTTTATGTCAGTCCTATAAACATAATTGGAGGAATTGTTATTTTGATCTTGTAAATGAATTTATGAGCATATTTAGACCGTAATGTATAATAACTGATATGTATCAGATATAGGATCATAAAGTTCAGTGTCATTATTTGCTTTAGTACACTTCAATTTTCGAGATTTGTACATTTATGTAATATTTTGACCCAGAAGATGCTGATAAGCAAGGTTTTTCTATATATATAAAATAAGAAGAATGCTTTAGTGAGGATAATTTCAAGTTCACAATAAAACATATCATGGAAAAAAAAAATACTTCTATATGTTCTTACAATCAAGCCCGTCAACAATCTTCTTCCTCTTCAGAAAAAAAAAACCCTCGAATGCATGAAAAAGCATCAACTTATATAATTGGAACAATCTTCCTCCTTTTATCAATGTTTTTTCTCCATTTACTCTTTGCTGCAGTCCGTAAGCATAAGGTTTTCTCATGATAACATACTGCCTTATGGTTGAACATCTATGTGAATAACTTTTATATTTAATATCATTTCTAAAACCATCTTCACCAAATAGAAATAAAATTAAATACTACATAATCATAAAGCCAGGATATAAGCCACTAATACATTTCAATCATTCTATTTTGTGTTCCATAACAAGATTACATTGACGATCTACCCAATACAAATAACCGACAATCAAGCATGCTATTTTATGACATAAATGAGTTTTCAAAGAAGGGAAATAAAAAACTAACATTTTCACAAAAATAAAATTTCTTTATTTTATTAAGAGTATATTATATATATTTTAAAAATAAATGCTCAATCAAATATAAGTTTTTCTAAAATATACTATTTTTATGATTAATTAAATATATATATAATATTTTTTTTAGCAATCATATATTTAGATAGAAAAATATTTGAGTCAAGAAAAATCCTTCCGGCAGCCAACGTGATACGTGGGTATGCTTGGCAGGATCGCTACCATCCAAGCCTGAATAAGAAAGATTTCCGGGCAACCTGCGACAAATTTAGTGAGTATTCTTTAATATAAGCTCCCGTCCAAATCAAACGGTCGGAATGGAAGTGATGCACATCTCCAGGCTGATCGACGATCAGGATAACTCCATAGGCGGCGCCACGCGTCCGCGCTCGGGAAAAGGGTCCACCGCCACAAGACCACCTCCTATAAACCAGACGCTCGCTCACCTTCGACCTCCGCGCTCGATCCCTGGCAGGCCTTCCGCTCTCTCCTTCGTCTCCGACGCCGACGTGAGCTTTTACCCTAAGCCCCTTCGATCACTTCAGACCGAAGCCCTAGGGTACCGTTTCCTTTTTCTCTATAATCTTTCTCCGTTTCCGGCAGAGATTGGCTTCCTTTTTTGATCTTCCTGGGTTTTGCGCTCGATTTTTAGGGTGCCTTAGGCTTCGATTTTTTTACGTGGTTTTGTGATGTTCAGTCCTTATTTTGACTCTCTTTCCCTATCTTCTTGGGGTTTTCCCGTAAATATTCGTTTTATTCTTTGTTTTTTTTCCTGATTTTAGGGTAGGGTTTTAGACTAATGCTTGGTAGGTTCTTGTTTTTTCGAATACAATGTAAAGATGAGATTTGATTTGAGGATTTTCGTCTTGGCGTTCTTGATGTGTTATTTTTCCTTCTGTGTTTGCTGTCTTTATTATGCTTCCAATTTAAACGCTTTCTCAAGATCTTCTCAGGTTTTACGAGCAAAGAACCTAATATTCTGTCATTTATGTTCTCTATTTTCGAGTAATTTGTTCTTTCATGGGCATCTAGGGTTTTAGAGTATGAGTTTTGCATGCTACGATGACATGCTGTTATCTTGACGAATCCTATGTTGAGATGAGTAGATAACCTGAGGTTTTCTTGTCAAGATATCCTTTGAGTTTTCTGTATTGTTTCCTCCTATCTTTGTTTTCTTATTTTCTTTTAATTTTTCTGGTTGCAGGAAATATGAGCAGACGAGCCAGCCGAACCATCTATGTGGGAAACCTGCCAGGAGATATTCGAGAGAGAGAGGTTGAGGATCTGTTTTACAAGGTCTGAGATTTTCACTGCTCATGGTTACTTGTTCTGTAAAATCTGATAACGTTATGAGATCCATAAATTAGGTTTGCAAGGCTGAGAATAGGTTTTCTGAAGAGGGATCTATGTTATTCACACCATTTTTCTCACTGCTCTCCATAGAGTTATCTGATAGACCCTGTAAGGTGCAATTAGAGATGAATTAGGAGAATTTGATAAATAATGTCTTTAAATTAGGCAATTTGTTCTGTAAAATATAATGATTTCATGAGATTCATTTGTTGGGTTTGACTAGTTGAAATTATCTTTTTTGAAAATGATCTATGTTATCCATGCCGTTTTTCTCATTCACTTTCCATGGATTTATGTGATAAACCATTTTTGGGATCTGATACATTTGCATTCTGTTTGAATGCTGGGAATCTTTGAAAAAAGGAGGCAATTTAAAGTCCAGGTCTTGGAAAACCAGTTATCTTTACACACTGTTATAATATTTAGGATTTCTCATGAAAATACATTCATAAACATAGATTAAGAATGTCAATTAATGCCACTAAATGAGTAGCATAAGTTTGAAATTTTTATTTTAGTCTGAAATCACCTTATTAACCTCCACTTCAGACAGGATCAAGATTTTTAAGATTAACCTGATGCTACCTTCACTACCGAAAATTCATTTCGATATTGCATCAGTGCTTGATCTTTGATGCTTGGGACTTAAGACTTTTGGATACCTAGGCACCACACAATAATATTCTGGGTCACTTGGACTGTGTGATGTCATGATTTCCTCATCAAGAAGTGTCAGCACTTTGCCATGGCCTTTTGGATTGTTCTGCTAAAATGTATTTCAAAGCGTCCAAACCCCCCGTATCTGTACCCTTATCAATGCATTATAGGACAGTGAAGAGACGCCAGTAAACCCATATATAATTAGCTTTGAGATGTAAATTGCATTCTTAAAAAGTAGCTATTGGGTAATGATTTTTGTGCATTATTATATGCCATTACCAAGTTAAGATGATTACATTTATACCAGACACATTATGTATCGAGTTTGCAATTTACTGTAATTCCTGCAAGGATTATGTCTGTGGTTATATGTGATAAAGGCAATTCTGCTAAAGTTGATTACAATTTTGTCAAAAAGAAAGTTTGGGTAAGATCATCAAGGTTTGACAGGGTTTCAAATTATTGTTTTCATTGATGTCTTGGAAAGTACAATATAAGTTATTGATGCATACACATGTGCACATGTTTATTGTGTGATAACTTGATGAATGATAATTATTTAAGTTAAAAAATATCCAGAGTATTTTACATCTAAAATTACGTGATGAAGTTTTATCTCTCTCTCTCTCTCTCAAAAAAGGAGAGAGAAAAGTTGAATGCATGGAAAGTTGTATAAACACCTAGAGCTTGTATTTTTGGTGAAACATCTCTAGTTATATAACTACTGCTGCAAGAGAAAATCTCAGTTGAGAATAAATTTCAAAACAACGAGCTATTAGACATGAGATAGTATGTTAATCTAAATCCTCTGGTTCACCTCAAATTCAATGTGATCCCATGTGAGTTTTCCTTAAAAAAATGGATAGAGTTTGGATGGAATAATCGGATGAAAAGTAGAGCTGTAAAATTGGGGAGTAAAGTTCTATCACAAGGATGAATTACATCTAGTGTGAAAATGGTCCAATTTTTATTCAAAGCTTCAACATTCTCCAAATGAAAATATTTCTTGAGGGTGTCTAGGAACCAGCATGGAGAAAGACATCGAACTTGATTTTTGGTCCTTTTAAATTTTAAAAGCCTCCTTGCTCTTTGTTAAACTTAAAACAACCATTGATGCAGAGTCTTCTTATGCCATGCCAGATTGACCACTTCGATGGGAAAATAAACAAAATAACAGAGGACATAATCAATTACTTTATTAGTCCCCAGAATCATATAGTTTTAGAACTTCTTGAAGTTCGAGTATTTTATGATCTGTGTGGGTAAGACCTTAGTTTGTGCTGTTATTTTTTTTTTGTTAAATTCTTAAAATCAAAGATTAGTTGCATGCATTTCTTCCACCTTTTGTTCTTATGTGAATATAGTAGTAATTGGTGGTTAAAATCTAATTATAAGTCACATATAGTAGTGAATATGCAATTTAATGAATAAGAAAATGCTTGAAAGGGTGACTGCTTGAGTAGATTGATGGGCGATTCCTTCTTGCCTTTTTGAAGGAACCATTTGGTGCCTAAAGACAAGCCTTTTCTAGGAAGGTCTTAGTACTGGGAAGAGTTGAAGCGACTTAAGAGATAAGACTCCAAAAGAAGTAACTGTTATGGACAGGACCATAGCCTACCACAACCTTTTATTCATTGTGACATGTTCTCAGATTTGCTTCTCATTGTCCAATCTGTTCTTCATTATGCCTGGGTCTCTATCATCTCCACAAAAGGATTACTGGCTGTTGTGTTTCTTTTCCCATATCCATTGAGTGCACTTATCAAAGGTGTGAGTAGCTTTGAGCTGGGGAGCTGGGAATGTGTGGTCTTCCATCACTCAAAGATGAGATTCTTATGTTGCCAGAAGTAAAATGAGACAAAGTCGGATGCCACATGAAGCTAGACTCAGAAGCTTTCACGTTATATTCATATATTTGCACCGACCTTTTATCTAATTATTAAATAAATTAGAAATGATTGAATGTATTAAGTATTTACTTGCTCTGATAAATGATGTCATTATTCAGGAGTGCTAACATAGATCCTCAGATTAGAGTCTCGATGAACTTCGATTTTCTTAGGTTTAAGTGTACATAGCTTTGAAAATCTCTTTGCAGAATCTGTTGGTGACTTGTTATTGCCATTAATGAAGGGATTTAAAAAGCTGACCTAACAATCAAAGATGTTCATTTAGAAATGGATACCAAAGTAAATAGGTGAATAATTTCTTTTAACTGTTATTTCATTATGGTTTCAGATTTGTTGATTATTTGATATGCTCTGTTGTTGCAGTATGGACCCATTGTTGATATTGATCTGAAGAATCCTCCAAGGCCTCCGGGTTATGCATTCATTGAGGTAATGCTATCTCATTTTGAAATACATTGTTGAAATGTGCAATGTTAAGAATATGGGCATGTTGTGTTGTGTAATTGCAGCCTTTTCTGTTCGCACATCCAGATAACAAAAAATAATTGGGCTGTTGTCAGAATGATGTATTTACTATGTATAAGTTGGTTTTTGTCATGGGAACTTAGTATGTTTCAAGGCTTATACTACATGACGCTTTCATTTCTTGCAGTTTGAAGATGCTCGTGATGCTGAACATGCTATTCGTGGTCGTGATGGTTACAATTTTGATGGTCACAGATTACGGGTATCATATTTGGCAAATACTGATATGTTATTAACAGACTTTTCTGTGGCTAAGATTTCCTTCACCTTGTTTCGTTTTTAATGCAGGTGGAATTTCCACACGGTGGAAGAGGCTATTCTTCTTCTGTGGACCGTTACAGCAGTTATAGTCGTGGCGGAGTCTCGAGGCGGTCCACATACTGTGGTATGTGGTTAAATATGTAGTGTTATTTGCTCCTTTTTTGGCATTTCTTGGATGATACATGCATTTTTTAAACTTTCTAAAATATATATAACCATGCAGTGCTGGTTACTGGTTTACCTTCTTCTGCCTCATGGCAAGACCTGAAGGTAGATTTCAAATGGCATGTGCAATTTCACCTTATTTTTCATTTCTCATCTTGAATATGCTTACTTTAAGTTTTTACCCATTGACTAGGACCACATGCGTCGTGCTGGTGATGTCTGTTTCTCCGAAGTGTTTCGTGATGGTGGAGGTAAGCTGCTGATTCTCCTTTACTTTTGCCCTGGGTCTGTTTCTTATTCTAATTGTTACATGCTACATTTGTTAGGGTGATGTTTTCTGAATTGGCATAGTATTAGGTTCTCTGACTGCATATGATGCTTGCTATTTACATTTGAATACTGATACATGCATGCAGTCATCTTTCACTAAATATAGATATACTATAAAATTATTGGCTTCCTTTCTTCTTGATATATGATAGCTGACACCAGAGTGGGATGACTTATGATCTAGGGAATGTGGTCTAATTTCCAGGCAGGACAGTCAGCTCACATTGTGATCATAATATTATATTTTTCGATATTTTGTTTCTAAAGGAAGTTAGTGAAATGTGTGATATTTTTTAAGGACTTGCCTTGTAGCATTATTGGATTCTTGTTTACAACCTGGAACATTTAATAAAATCCAGAAAAATTCACTTTGCAGTCTTGATAATCATTTGATTAGTTTTTAAGGTATGAAATTAATTAACATGAGAGTAACTGATAAAACTCAAATGAACTTTTATGTTCCTATGGATTTTTTTATCATTTCTTCTGAATTTTACTCAAATTTGGTGCTTGCTAGTTTTGCATCTTTATATTTCTGCCAGCTACTTTTTCAGAAAAAAATATCAAGCCATATGAGTGCAGTCTTGCAATACTTGACTTTTTCCCTTGTCTATAGCTGGAAGGCATTTTCATGTATGCGAGTAGCTTACTAGCTTAAATATGCAAACTTTAACATTGAAATTAATCCTCTGGAATTCAATGTTTCTTGTTGGATGGTTGCGTGAAGTTACTGGATTTAGAACACAATGAACCTCATATATTAGCTTGCTGGTTAATATTATGTTACAAATTAATGATGTTACATCTGTCAACATTTTTTTTTTTGGCTTGTTTAGATGACTTGAATGAATGTCATCAGACAGTGGTTTTTATCAGTATGTCTGCATAGTGACCATAATCATACTGACTACCTTTTAGTGATCCTATATTTCCCATTTCATGAAGATGATTGATCTATCTGGCTGATTTGGCCTTTTTAACTGTTGGTACTTATATAGGTCGGTTTGAGCAAATACAAACTAATCAGAGATATCATTTGAGTGCCTCATTTGAGTCATGAGATATATTTTTGGCTTGCTATATTGACATCTACATCAGCATGTAAAGTTTTTCTATCATTTTAACATCCTAATAAGAAGAGAGAAGAGGGGGGGAGATGATATGAGGGAGAGGAGAACAGATGAAGGAAGGTCTTTAAACAAGGAAAGAAATAAATATATAGATAATGTGCATGCAGAAAATACCAATGCTATACTAATTGTTGCCTGATATCTTGATGAGCTCAATTTGCTAGTCCATAAGTATCTCAAAGTAATCACTGCAATAAGGTTGTGTACATTCCATGCAATTTTATTTATTTTGTTTTGCTGTCTTTACTAATATTTGTTTGATTTTATAAATTGCATTTATGTTATCAACTGATTTACAGTATATTGATTGGTGTTGGCATTGTCTACCAGTCATGACTAGACTTCAGACTTGTCTTAGAAGCCTATTTGCTTACAGTAAGACTTTATGCAGTGCGCCTTAGCCACCTGAATCTGGATGAGGTCAATGTTTTTTTTAGTCGTAGATGGGTACTTTATCAATAATGGTCGGTGCAGTACAGTTATCCTTGTACCAATACATGGTAAGCTGTTGGAGTCGATACAAACACCTATTCCATCTGTTGGAGTGGGGGCATACTAAGTCCCACATACTATACTAGGTTGGCATTGTGTGCAATTTACTGGGTACTTTGGCACTTAAAAACCTGAATATGGTGTAGTGGAGAACTATAATTTTTTTTTTTTGGTTGAGGATGATGAGAGACATCCTAATAAATAATTTAAATATTCTATAAAAGCTAACAATTATGCTTTTTCTTGAGAGGAGGCGCAAAATCCCCATATTTGGTTGGAACTTGAACCAGGTTTCTTGTATCAGCACAAGATATTTCACTAACCTGTCCAGTTGGCACCATCTTTTACATATATATGTTACATGCATATATAAATATATGTTATATCTATATATATTTATATATAGACATGTTATATACGTTTATGCATTATAATATAAATATTTATATTTTGTGTATATATACATAGTGTGTGTGCATCTAGTGTGTCTATATTTCACTAACTTGCCCAGTTGACACTGTCTTTTACATATATATGATCTACACATATATAAATATATGTTACATATAAAATATATTTATATATAGATATATGTGACATATATGTATATATATACATTTATGTGTTATAATATAATATTTATATTATGCGTATATACATAGCATGTGTATCTACGTATACATATATATACATATATCTGTGGTATCTCTCTCTCTCTCTCTCTCTCTCTCTATCTATCTATCTATCAATCTATCTAACTATATGTTATTCATGTATCCATATATGTTCATTTATAGGGATGGATTAGGCTTCTCCGAAGAGGAGAGGGTGTGTACACCTTTCAGGTTGAAAATCAATAATCAAGAATTTAAATCGAAGATCCACTCCATTGATCATTATCTATACTCATAGAAATGCCTAGAAACCAAAAATCACGTGTTCTGACAGCCTCTAACCTATGCATCAAGTGGGTGCAAAAATGTATGGTTAAAATGATATTAGACGATGTGTTGCTATGATCGAAACATCAAACTCTAATATTTTTTAATATATACATGTTTTAGCATATGAATAAGGTGGATTCTCAATATAAATGCTGTATCTTGTTTTTCAGCATGCTATGACAACGAAAACCATCAATTTTGTGTCTGCTTAATATGTAGGTTAGGGACCGCAAAACACATGATTTTTTGTTTCTAGGCATTTTAGTCATATAGATCACGCTCAATGGTGCAGACTTTTGATTTGTTTGCTTGATTACTGATATTGGACCTCAGTGGATTAGATACGCTCTCCTCTTAAGAGGAGACTTACCCCATAGAGATATTTGATATGTGAATGAAAGAAGTCAAAAAAACTGAATGCTGTATTCATAATTGAAAGAAGTCTGATTTTAATGTACTAGTCAAAGTGGATGTTGCATTCATAACTGAATGTTGCATTCAGACTATATGTGCTTTGAAGTTTCACGTTAAATTTGGAAACTGAAACCTAAAGGCTATGTCTAGATGTTGGTCAAGTGGTGGGTACTAGGAAGTTATCTATTTTTTTGGGTAAATAGGAAATTATCTGTTTAACCAGCCAACAACACCCAACAATACTCAAAAAATGGTAGTCAAAGGCTCAAAAGGGTACTTAACCAGGGTAACTTTATCCTATAAACAATAGGGGCGTCAACCAAACAGTGAATAACTTTATTTGCTAGTTAGTGGGTGAATACATATGGTTAAATCTACTACGGGGTGATTCGCCATTTGGCATCCATACACAGCCTAAATGATTTGTTTTTGACCCAATGAGTTTGAGGCTAATTTCAATGAAGACTAAGATGTGGGGCTCACTCAATATATTTCTTAGCTACCTATGCTAGCCTTTTTTCTCATTTTATCATTCATTTTGTTTTATTCTCTTTGCAGCAATACCTTCCTCACAAAAAATAAAGGAGAACAAAGTTTCTGGTGTAGGCTTACCTATTTTAAGACTTGAACATCAGGGGCATTTTTATTGTCTTTTGTTAGATTGTCATTAAGCAATAAAATGATATATTATATATTTAACATCACATATATATGTTTGTGTGTGTGTGTGTGTGTGTATTTAAAATTCTAACTGTCGTAATATGAAACTAGTGAAGCAATACATCTAAAGGTTCGGAAGAATGAATTTCCTTCGAAAGGTCATGTAATTTCTTCTCTGGACTTAGTTTATTTTCCATTTTTTAAAATTCAGTTGAGGATAATTTACTGTTATGTAGTTGCAAATGAAGATTATCAAAACTAAATGTGCAACCATTGGAACTGTAAAAATTTGAATTCATTTGGCCAGCTGAAACCAAAACTGATTTTCATACCTTGGTTATTTTATATATCCTTCAGTACAAATCTTAAAGAATTCCCTTAATACATCTATTATTAAACCATGACTTGCAAGAGAGAGAAGGAAAGAATCTAAGCTTATTTTTGTGTCCAAATAGAAAGAAATTATTGGCACTTCTAGTTTTTGAGATTTCCTTTATTTCTATTCAACAATTAGTGTCATGCATTGTTTTCCATCTTTTACTATTAAGTGACTTATTTATATTTTTTTTTATTGTTTCGCTGCAATATGATCATTGCTTGTTGCAATGGTAAATGGCTTGGGCTTACAAGCACAATTGCATGGGTTCTAATCCCAAGGCAACAATATTGTGCAAGAAAAATGTCAAAGATTAGGTTTGTTCTTGGCTTGCCCCTCGTAGTAGGGATGTGCACGAGTTAGGTCGGGTCGGTTTGGAGCTAAACCCGAAACTAACAGATTTAAACTGTTCTCCTAAAACTGAAATCGAACCCGAACCAACCATCTGAAATTGACCCAAAAAATTCGGTTCTGTTTAGTTTATTGGGTTGATATTCACTGGGCTGGGCTAAGTCTAAACATAAATTTTTTTTATATAGGGTGGTTATGCAACGGACTGGACTAAATGGGCTGGGCTTAGTCTAAACATAAAAATTCTAAAAAATAAAAATTGATATATATATATATATATATATATATATATATATATATATATATATATATATATATATATATAGACACATATGGGTCGGGTCAAGTCAGATCGGTTTAAATTGGTTTTTTAAAAACTCAAACTGAAACTGAGCTGAATTTTGTAGGTTCAAGACTTTAAAACTGAAACCAAACTGAATTTTAAAAAGAAATGATATAAACTAAACCGAAGAGACCGGTTCGGGTTGGGTTCGCGGTTCGGCTGGTTTTTACACACCCCTACCTTGCAGGACCTTAGATTATTGGAATCATAAATGTGTAATGGCCCTTTTTTCTGCTTCAATATGTATTAGTGTACTATGTGGCACAGAGTAAGCCATAGCCTCATCAAGATGTGGATTCTGTTTGGCAATTAATTAAGGATTCCTTATGTTCTTGAATAATGAAAATTCAAATTGAGTTGCAAAATTAAAATTTGAGTTTTAACTACACGTGCAAACTTTGCTATGATTTGAGTTCTGTGGACATAAATGTGCTTGTCTTATGCTAATCTGTCTGGATTCAAATTTAAATTTATTGATTCTTTAATTGTAAATCAAATTGATATGCTGCTATAGACCAAATGACCGAAGAATCCTTACTATCCCTTTCCCCTTTCCCTTCTCCTCTCTTATTTTACCTGCTGTAAGGGAAACGACTGAGGTCTTTACCTTCGGAACTAACAATTGTGTTGAAATGAATATATAGTAATTGCTCCAATGTGTGTTTGCAGGCACTACAGGCATTGTAGACTATACAAACTATGATGATATGAAATATGCAGTATGTTTCTAATCAGTTATATCTTGAAAATTTCATTTAAATTTATATTGTTTGTTAGGTAACATATGAACCTGAACATCTAAAATTTTGTTTGTCTTTAACCTCCATGCAGATCAGGAAACTTGATGACTCTGAATTCCGGAATGCATTTTCTCGGGCATATATAAGGGTATCACACATACACATACCTTTTGTAGCCCTTTTTCCTTCTCATCAGATGGCCTTTTCTCATGCAATACTGTTCTGGTGATATAGGTCAGGGAATATGATCGGAGGCGAAGCCTATCTAGGAGCCGCAGCCGTTCCTACTCCAGAAGCAGAAGCCCTAGCTGGAGTCGCAATTATAGCCAAAGCTGGAGCCACAGCCGAAGGTATGGTGCAGATTTTCTTGTCATAGATACTGTTTGTAAATGGACAATCCTTAAGTTCGAGTGAATTTATTGTGCAGCAAGACTTCGAGAGGAAGGTCAGCATATCGCTCGTTTTCTAGATCTCAATCAAGATCTGTTTCATCTCGCTCTGATTCGGGATCGAGGGGGCGCTCTCTGTCAGGGTATGCCTTTGTTTAGTCCGTACTATCTATTCATGCCTCTGTGGATGTGGGTTTGAGACATTTTAAAAAATTGGTTAGTGAAGCACGGAATCTCTAAATTCTGGATCGGCCATCCCTTTCTCTATGCTTGTTATTTTACCTTGTAGATATGCAAATTTATCTATTTTGTCTTGATTGCTATTTTAGGCTTTCCTTGATTACAAACAATGAGTTTTCAGACCTTATAGTTTATCTTCTTTTTTTTTTCATCTTAAATGTTATTTCATTCTTTCCTTAATGATAAACAGTGAGTTATCAGAAGTTATGGTCCAAAATGTTGGTGTACTGCTATTCTCATGTCTCTGTTATCTTGTTTCTAAGCATTGTTCAGAGTGCATTTCGGGAGAACAATTAAAATATTTGTTGGGATGAAAGCTCGGTGCAAGAACATTGAAGGTGGCTATTAGAAGGAATATTTATGGCAAGTAAGGGTTCATAATGCTGAGCCCAAATGGTTGGAGGAGTCCTCAATGGTTATTGTTATGCGTTGATCAAGTTTGCAATGCTTTAAGCTAGTTAGTTAGCCAATCATAGGATAACTTTAAAAGTATTTATTGTGCAGATGGAGAACCTTAAGTTATTACCTTGATTCTGATTCATGTCCTGCACGTGTGATTTGTGAAGGATGAGGAGTTCTACATTACTTCTTCCCTAGAACTTACATTTGACTTAGATATTAGGTTTTGTGTTAACTGTATAGGAGTTACATGCTTCATTCCTTTGGGAAAGGATGATAACTTTCTTCAGAACAGAACCTGCAGAAAGGTAATGGATAAGCACTTGTCAAAGCTTGATCGAGTGTTTTGTTCTTACAATATCAAATGGTTGCCCCAATTTTGAACCTTTGACACTTTCATATAATTTATGTCTTATGAAATCTTCGCAGCAGAACATAATTTTACAGTAGTCCTTCCCTTTTATTTTTCCATGCCTTGCTAAGAAGGAGCTTAGTCACTGGCTAGAACCTAACAAAGCTAGATTTTCCTTCTTCTTGTTTAAATAAGTTTAGTGAGATGACTGTCTTTTCTATTGAATGCGACATTTTCAGTGAGATGTGAGGATGCTCTGGAGGTTGTTCTTTTATGGGCTGACAGAAGATGAGATGGCATAAGATAGTTGATAGCCCTGTTGTATTGTGTGTAACTCTGAAGTATTTTGAATGAACCTCAAGTTGATAATAAATTGTATATTATGCTTGGAAAGGATTCATTAAATAAATATTGGATAGTTCTGACTTCGTAGAATTTTTGAATCTCCTCTTCAATGGTTTGCCAAGATAAGTACAAAGCTACAGTTCACTGAGTTAAGTTTTGAGGAACAATGTTGGTGTCATTTTTTTCAGCAATTCATAATGCTGATATCTTACAATATAAAATGGAGTGGTAGGTTATTTATTTATTTTAGTATGCTGTAAAGGGGAATAATAAGAACCCCTTGAAATGTACTTATGATTTGTCCACATCAACCCAAGACGGACAAATATCAAGCTATCTCTTGCAAGGAGAGTTTATAGGGATATTGTATTAGCACTTGGCTTCTGTTTCTATTATTAGTTCGGGAAATGCTACTTGCTTAGCCTATTATTACCTTTTCTTGACCAAACAATATTTTGAAACATTCATTTTGCAACTCTGGTTATGGAGGGGAAAGAAGATGAGACCAAATTACTGTTCCAAGTGCTATCAATGCCTTTGTTTGGAGGGGGAAGAAGATAAATTGATGCACAAGACACAGATGAAGACATGGGATCATGATGTGGGGTAGTAAAAAATGTGATGTGAAAGGTGTTGTTGATTTTGATGCTAGAATACATGGAGATGGGCAACTCAATTTGACTGATGAGAGCATATGATAAACGTTCCACATTTTTGAAGGATGTTCTTCAGTTTGTTCTTTAGATGCAGCCTGTTTGGAGGTGGCTTTGGCATCCTATCTTCCCTGTTTGTTGAGGCCTGGTTTGGCTGAACCTGATCGAATGTATTTTGAGGGATTGTTGTGGTTGGGGTCGGTAGAGTAAGCGAACAACTAGCAAGATTAATTGTTGGTATTTTTCTAATGCAATTATTTATGTATGGGGTTGTATAGATGTTATATACATCAGGATGCCTATTCTTATTTAAGAGGGGTAGAGTAAGCGAACAACTAGCAAGATTAATTGTTGGTATTTTTCTAATGCAATTATTTATGTATGGGGTTGTATAGATGTTATATACATCAGGATGCCTATTCTTATTTAAGAGGGGAGCATGTGGATGGTTAGAAAAAAATACCCTACGAATAGTGTTGTAAACCTTAGATGAACCAAGTTGACACTAATCAAGTCAAGCTGGCGAAAGGCCTGCTTGAGCGCCTTTGGATTAATCCGGAGTTCAAGTTGGTTGGCACTGTTCAGCCTCTGAATATGGAGAGAGATGTCCTTCTGCAGCCACCGTAGCTCTCTACCAACTTTGCCCACACCTTTGGCCATGCTACTGCTGCTATTGCTTGCTGCTTTTGTATCCCTTTTGCTGGTAGCTTCCTTCTACCTTCCAATACGTTGTGCCTTTGGAGAGGGAAAAGAAGGTTTCTTTCTAGCCCTAGAAAGAGGAATTGAGAAGGACAATCAGGGAAAATGAGTAAGACTGACTGGCTACTGTTAGTTTATGTCAACATTGATGCAGGCTAGACCTTATAATCTTGGGGCAATATTAGTGGGATCTGACCCAAATTATCAGTTCCACACTTCATAATGTGACTGAACTCGTTAATTTGGCTGGATACTGCTCTAGGGGCTTGCTTTTCTGCACTTGGACGATGACCGTGTTGTTGATTCAAAATGACTTGAGACATTTACCTCTTGAGGCTTTCATGCATGTAGAGCTGCACACTCTACATGATGCCACCCACTCTCTACTTAATACATCAAACAACAGATGGTGGAAATAACCTCCGAATTTCATGTATCTTATTTGCAAGGATAGCTAGTCGAAAAATGACATATTGCCTAGTTTTTGGGATTTTCTTTTTGATGTTGGTCCAAGTAGTAGTTTAGCAGTTGTTCGCTTTGGCACATCAGCTGGTAATCATATTGAGATATCAAGACAAATGAATGATGATATACTTGTGAATTTGGATTGTTATACGTCAAAAGTCCGCACTACTTGTCATGTCTCTGTCCAATGTTGTAAAGGCCGCTCTGTGTGCTTGTTTATGTGCTTGATTATGTGCAATATTGAAGTGCTCAGGGGCTTGCTCTGTGGCAAGGAAGCCCCTGAGCACCTCAATAGTCCCCAGGCGAGGTGAGTTTGCCAAGACGATGCCTAGCAAGCCCCCCCAGACAAAGTGAGGAGGTTGGCAAGCGCCTCTCCAATATCTAAGAAATTCAGTTATTTACTTTTTGATATATGTTTTAGAAACATCAACCATGTTTGGGAAAGTGGTATTTGCTATCATATTTGAATTTTGAAGTTATTAAAGGCTGTCTAGTGGTTTATTTTTGCCAACTTTAATTATTTGAAAAGATGATATGGGAAGTGACATTTAGATGTGATTTTTAAAAGATGCGAAACACGATATCTAATGTACAAGACAGTTTAATTTTTGATATTGAAACTTGATGCTTGAATTATTTTCAGATACATATAATATTTATTTCTAATACATTTTTTGAACTTTTTTGAATTAGTGCCTTGTTTTTATGAGGCAAGTGCCTTTTTGTTGCCCAATACCTTGGGTGATATATGTTTTCTCTAGTCTTATTGGCACCTTTTGCTTTCGACCACGTTGGCTCTATGTTACTCAAATGATGCATGAAAATTTTGGTTTGCTTCATTGAGCAGTGCTATTAAGGATATGGATGATTTTTGCATAACCCACATGCAGCCACTATTTGTGTCTCATTTATCAATAAATATGAAAGGGTTTTGGTAGCTTGATCCCTGATTTTCTACACTTTTCTTGCCTTCTTTCCTTATTTTCTTCAAATGTATAATGCCGTAACATTTTGCATTGAAATTATGCATGAATTGTCATTGATACTTTGGTGTACAGGGTCAACTATTTCAATATTTTTTTGGTGGAATGTATTTTTGATGGTTATTTATGAGTATCATGTAACTGTTGTGCGCCCCCATGCTTCAAATTTTACAGGAAAATATAATTCTCGCAACTATTTTAGGCAAGATTCTAGCTTTGCACTCATGAATTGTTTGCGTCTAATTTTTTCTAAATTTCTTGCTTTTAGACTTATGCACATCCTCTGTTCTCTCTGCGTTTTCACTCTGCATTCTTAACTATATGTTTCTGGTTGAGTTTGCACCCCCCACCCCCCACCCCCGGGTTAGAGTGTCTATCCATGATAAAGAACATTCCAAGCTTCCTAATTACCGTTTTTGAAAGCTCCCTTGTTTGTTTTCTAGATACGGGCTTATGCGGCGATCTGGGGATTGCATAGTAGGGACTTGATGGGATACTGCAAGTGCCTAGTCTTTTGGTGATGTATGCTGTTCCATAAATTGAGAAAAGTCTTGGAAACCTGACTTTTTTTAATACCACATGTTATATGGCATTTGGCTAGTACCCATTGGAGTTGAGTGGGACTGAATGGATGGGTTGCAATTTAGTGCTGGATTACTCAGAACTAAGTGGAAATGGGACTTGCCAAACAGTGGTAGAAAGATTCATCATTTCTTCTCCAAGTTCACCTCACTTGTAGGAGTTGCGCTCAGGAGCCTGGATATGGATTTTGGTGGTACGGATAGAAAAGTATTTCTTCACTTCTTGTATGTTATAGTAGATTCTTTTATTCTCCATAGGTTTTTGCTGCCTGGTAGCTGGCAGTTATAGTCTTCCTTGATTACGGCTGCTGTCTTCGACATCCATCCAGTGTAGTTTCTCCATTTACAATGATTTGAAGAATGAAGAGAATGGTCTATTTTCCTGTGCTGCTAAAGTTATTTGAGTATCTCTTCTGTCAATATGGTACTGTGACGTGGAAGAGGTGTTGAGGCTTTTGGATCAAGTTGAAAAAGCAACTTAATGGATATTGTGGATTTTGAATTCAGTTGTTTCTGGAACTTTTGCAGATCACAATCAAGATCCAGATCACCAATTGCTTCAGTAAGTTTTATCCTACATTAGCATTCCATTGTTTCCTCCTCTTCCTCCTTGTTGATCCACTGGAATGTAATGTGCAGCCCCCGCGGGACAAACGAGTGAGCAAAAGGCCAAGGAGGCAGAGCCCGAGCTGGAGCTTATCGCGTTCTATATCTCCTGCTGTATGAGCCTACTCACCTGCTCATTTGTTCCTTGGTCATATACAACATTGTGATCTTGATTTGTTTTGTTTTGTTTTGTTTTTTTCGGGGAGCAGATGTCTGATCGTAGCTGGTCTGTTGATTCTCGAGACCTTTAAGGAGGAAAAGTAACTGCCTGAGCTGAATAGGTGCAAAAATTTACAGAATACTCGAAATACTCATAAGACATTTGGTTATTGCTGTTAGAAATGATCTTAAATGTTGTAAATTATTTGTGGAGTTGATTGCAGGACATGATGCTGTTTGTGTGCTAAAAATGCTTCTTTTCTGTTTACCGGTTGATACTCAAAATACTCAAGACATTTGGTTATTGCTGTTAGAAATGATCTTAAATGTTGTAAACTATTTGTGCAGTTGATTGCAGGACATGATGCTGTTTGTGTGCTAAAAATGCATATTTTCTGTTTATCTGTTTATCGGTTGATACTCAAAATACTCAAGACATTTGGTTATTGCTGTTAGAAATGATCTTAAATGTTGTAAACTATTTGTAGAGTTGATTGCAGGACATGATGCTGTTTGTGCGCCAAAAATACATCTTTTCTGTTTACCGGTTGATACTCTGAAATACTCAAAAGACATTTGGTTATTGCTGTTAGAAATGATCTTAAATGTTGTAAACTATTTGTAGAGTTGAATTGCAGGACATGATGCTGTTTGTGTGCTAAAAATGCATCTTTTCTGTTTACCGGTTGATATTCCGGGTATTGATGCTGTAGTTGGTAGGATCTTATCATCCTTATACATTGCAGTAAGTTTACTCTTGAAGCTGCCTTTTATTAATTAGTAAGGTGGGTAACTAATGCATATTGTTTGACATGCTTGCAACTTAGAATCCACGTGTATAATCCTGAAGTTTGTGTAAATGAGGTTTGAATTCAGGAAAAGGAAATTTGACTTCCTTTACAAATTGCGCGAGACTCCGAGGGGCGCGGAACCTCAGACTGCCTTTGGCGTATGGATGGCCGGCAACTTCCTGAGGCGCGATGGCATTGGTCTGCCGTAAGCTTTGCCTAAAATCTCGAAGCCAATCCAGATTTTTTAGGTTCTCCAATCCCCATGGATGGGGAGAGAGAGAATATCAGGAGATTTTGGCATGAACTTCAAGATTCTACCTTTACTAGAAGATTTCTGGTTTGAGTAGAATTCAAAACCCTCTACAAGATGCTCCCTCAAACAGCTGACTGATTCGGTTGGTGTCTAACCTTTCTCCCTTCGGGAAGAGAAGATCATAAACCCAAAGGCCGTCCATGGCTTTGTCATTGTTCATAGTCGATATGAGGCTCATCGAGAGTGAGTCCACCTAAGGGTTCTTCCTTACCGATCAGTCACTTGGAGTTAGCGAAGGCAGTGGGCACATATATGCAGATCTCTTGTCAAAGATAAGAACACCTCTGGCTACTCTGAAATGCCCCATCAATTTGTGCCGGGCCGTATCGGGTTGTCATCACCTGACTCTAAAAACACTGTAGCTCGAACAAATTTTACTGCATGTCGAGCAATCACACCTCTTACCTCACTAGAGGACTCTCTACCTTTAGACTTTTCTCGCAGGTTAGTTGACAGGTTGTTTTCCAAGCTAGCAGATGCATATCGTGACTGCCACTATAGGATCCTCAGAGAAAATTTCGAAGAAGCCGCTCAATTCTTATCGGCATAGTCTTTGGAACTTTAGTGTTGGATATGAGGTATGCAGACATGGAGTTCAGGATTGACCTGATCGGTGTCAATCTGCTTATCATGGATAACGAGGCCGCCTCTCTAACCCTCCGACCGCTTTTGGATATGCTGTAACAAGCTGAAGCATTTTGTCACCCGTAGCCTTCTCCCTGTGTTGGGGGCGCCCAAGTAGCTCCAAGGTCCATCGTGCTTCTTTATGCCAAGAAACCCTCTGATCTTCTGCCTCACCCACAACTCCATCTTCGGACTAACACAATAGTAGACTTGTGAATATTCACTCTATATCTTGATGCCTCATAGTAGTCCTCCAATACCCCTCTGAGGGCCAATGCATCCATCGTTCTCGTCCTGACCAGGAGGAGGCACTCGTTTGCAAAAAGAAGGTGAGAGATCGGTTGGGCATTGGGGTTGGAACATAAGCGTCCAACTCCTGCACCCGACAAGCAGTTCGCAGGGCGCGAGAAAGCACATCAGCATAGATAATGAATAAATAAGGAGACAAAGAACAACCCTGGTAAAGCTCGATAGTGGAACGAAAGAAAGGTGACAACGTCCTATTGACCTGGATGGAGGACGGCTCCTCCATACAGCCTAGAACTCAGGCAATTTAGGTCTCATGGAAGCCAAAACTCTCTAATGCACGCGTGAGGAATGACGCGTTCGCAAAAATGCTTTCGCGAAACTAATCTCCCAAGTATAGGAGAATCGTACAAGTAGTAAATTCTCGGGAGTCCGAGGTCGAATCCTCGTGGAACGAAATATATATGAGATTATTTAGTATAATTTTAGATTAATTAATTCAATAAATTTGTGGATTAAGATGATGTTTTTGCAAGCATAAAATAAATCAGTAAATAGAGAATTGAAGTTTGGATAGATTAAGATGGTGTAGGGATCTAGAATCTCTTTTGATAATATCAAATTCATGTGATAAATTCTATGATTTTTTGTTTTTTTTAAAATTATAAGCAGATAAAATTTAATTATGGAGTATGTTCTTGATAACACGAATTCTCTTTCTAAGTATTCAACGTACCTTATAACGTCAACGATGAATCAAATAATCGAGGAAGACATGTATCAATAAGCATAAATCATAAAAGAATTTTCAACATATAAAAATCATGGCATAATCAAAAAGATAAATCGTATAAAGCAAAGGAGTAGAATTTACATCATGAACTCGGTACATCAAAGGATCTTCCTTCATGCATCACCTAGGACTTTAGCCGATCATCTTCCTCTCTCTTTCTCACTTTTTTTTTTTTCCCGGTAGAAGAAATTACCAAAAAAGAGAGCTCCTCTCGAATGAGAGCAATAGGCTGTTCGGCACCCTATTTCCATTCGACTCGACAGCCCTGGTTGTTTCTCGACTCTATCCCCTCCAACTTTATCTAACAAATTTCCTAACAAATCACAGGATGACGTGGACGCTGGGAAGATTAAGCGGAGGATGCACACGGTGAACTTGGACTCTCTCGATCGCCAATGGATGCTTGGATGCGGAATGTGGACCCGAACTGCTGGATTGCCGGAAGATGGTAGTTGAAGCTGAAATGCAACGGACTCTGGAGGACGTTGGGAGGACTCTCGGAGGAAACTGACGGCTGCTAAATCACTGACGGCTGCTAAATCAATGGGAGAAAAGCTCGGAAGCTAATCCACACGCGGAAGGCGCTTGATCTGATCCACGGATGGGGGGGGGGGGGGGGGGGGGGGGGGGGGGGGCGCTGCAACTCAGATGCTCTGTTTTGGGAAGAAACAGGGGAAGAGGTGGACACGGCTGGGAGATGTTGGTGGCGGACGATTCGCAGACGATTGGGATGCAGTGATGGCTGGGAAGAAGCTGGGTTGGATGCGGAAGAGAAGCTGATCCGGACACCTATGGAGCTAGGTGACTGGCAGGCTGGGAAGCGGAAGAAGAGTCATGGACTCTGTTCTGCAGCTGGGAAGATGCATTCTTTTTGGATGAATTTATATAAAATAATGATAAAAATTATAATAAATGCTAAGGATAAAATATTTAATCATGCAAATGTTAACACATATTATTTATCATTATTTTGCTAGTATTAGGCTAAGTTAATTGGTAGTTAGATCGCACTTTTGTGCTCTCATCAAGAAAGCATCAGCAGACCCTATCGTAGGCCCTTTTCATATCTAGCTTCACCGCCATATAGCACTGCTGCCTTGGGGCCCGCTGTAGGTCCCATATCATTTTCTGGGCAATCAGGACATTGTCGGTGATGCTCTGCCCTCTCACAAAAGCCTTAAGCCTTTGCTCCTGATAGATGAGACTGTATAGCAAGGGCTTCATCCTGTCCACTAGAATCTTGATCACCACCTTGTAAAGGGTAGTGCAAAGACTGATGGGCTTATAGTGGCTGGGCTCCGCCTCATCTAGGTGCTTCGGGATCCGGGTGACGAAGGTTGTCATCCAGTCGCCAGCCATTAATGCCAATTAAAAAACAACTAAACTGCCTCCACCACTACCCTCTCAATAATGCACCAGTACCTCCTCAAAAAGAAGAGGGGAAAACCGTCCGACCCTAGGGTTTTGTCCTCCGCCCGAGCCCAAACAGCCTTTCACACCTTCAACTCCGACATAGCTCTAATTAAGGCTGCATTCTCTGCTGCCCCAACTTCGAAATCCAGCCGCAGAAGATAGGCAGTCACATTTGAGTCATTGTCCTCTGTCAACCTAGACCTGAACAAGTCAACCATAACTCGTCTGATCGTGCTCTCCTCCACCTGATGGAATCGGACGTCGAGCTTTGGGTCGTCTGTTAGACGAACCTTGGCCACTTCCGACATGTGGACCTCTAGGCCGGCCGCACCCCAACCGACCACTGCCATCTGCATCGCTTGCCAAGTCTCCCAGGTCCGACAATGGATCAAAGCCTGACCCGACTCGGCCACCACCTAGTGTCGATCCGAAATCGGAGCCTAAGTCACCACCCTCGCCTGTCGACTGGTCCTTGGGTGGGGAACGACGTCGAGCCACCTTCATCGATTTCTGCCAATCGTCTGAGTTCGGCGACAAGCTAAGGGAGCTCAGGCGGATGGGCGGAGACTGTAGCCTCAAAGAAGACGACTCAGGCATAAACTTAGTTGTCTTCCTCGGTTGCGGCGGACCCTTCGTAGCTCGTGGCGGTCGGATCCGCATGGATGCTAACCACGGGCCGAAGATCAGTCGTCGGGTCTCCTCGCCTGAGCTGGAGTCCGGCTTCCATAGGTCATTGCCGATCTCCACCACCATAGGTATCTGCTCCAGCCCCTCCAACGCTGTGTCGGAAGCCTGCAGGACGCCTCCGCATGCCCTATCCACCCGCAACGGTAGCAGAAATCAGGCATGTTTTCGTAGACGAAGGGCTACCAGAGCATTCTCGCCTTCCCTCTAATTTGGATGCCGGGAAGCAACGACACGGTGGTGTCGATGGCCACCTTCACCATGGCAAATCTCATGACTTTCTGCTGGTCCGTGATCCTGTCAACGATGAGCGGTTGACCCACCACCGTCACGATTCGAAGGATCATCTTGCTAGACCAATACTGCACTGGGAGCCGAGACAAGTGGATCTAGACCACCGTCTTTTCATGGCGTCCAGTCCCGGCATGGAATTAGGAGCACACGACTCCATGACCGGCAATTGGCCCGCCACCACCCATGGCCCGCCGGTCAAAACTCGTCTCGGTCAGCCGTCGATTTAAAGCAGAGGACAAGGAAGCCGTTGGCGAGGAAAATTGCTTTCTCCTCGGCCTTCGTCTTCCCCAAGAGGGCAACATCCCAGGCCACCCACTTCTCCGGCACTCGGCATCCCAAGTTGTAGACCACCACCGCCCGATCCTCCCACTCTCTTTGCAAAGCCTTGATCGGCTCCTCTGGTTGCTCGAGGATTGCCAAGAAGATACACCAGAGCTTCTCCACCTCTGCCTCCAAAATGGGGTGCGTGACCCAGCCGTCAGGCCTCGCCCTACCACTCATCTCCTCCCCCCTCATCGGTGGATCCCGGCTCCCACCTGCTGCAGCGCTGCCCACCGTCTTGCTCGCCTTGGCCTTCTATGCCATCGCCAATCACGCACGATTCTCAAAGCTTTCGTCGAAGCAAACTAGTTGTTTTCTATTCTCCTTTTGTTAGTGCTCTTAATTGCTGATATTATTTCACCCTCGTTGAACAAATGCATTTGTCCACTACTGTTTGGGTGGTATTCAGTTGGTTAATCAAAAAAATTCAAGTTATCTACTATTGAACCAGTAACCAAATGCAGTTTAAGATATTTTCCATTTTTTTTTAAAGGTCAGAATGGTTCTTAAATATTGACGAATGTGGCATTTAATTCCATCACACTTTGTATGCTTATCAAAGACTTTTTGATTGTAGAAAAACTTTATAAAGGATGATTTAGTCATTAAAAAGTTCAGTTACAAAGCAATAGTATGACAAAAGTTGCAAAAGTCCTTGTTGCAACAGTAGAGATAACCTCTGATCTGAGATTTTTTATTGTTTACCAATAAATTCACAAGTTGAGCATCAACTTTGTAGGGTTGACATAAGAGAGCTAATCGGTCTTCTGTAGAACATAAAATTTTGATATCATGTATAGAGAACAAGTTGGATGCTGGACAATTCTATTCTACATGGTCAGGTGCAACCTAAGTAATTATATATAGTGTTTCAATAACCCAACCTAAGCAATCAAGTTTCCATCAGCTATAGTATTGACCTGCTCGGTTATCAGAAGTGTGGCTTGCCGGATTTTCACCAAGTCTTTGCAATGAATACCAAACCGAAGTGGTTCTTTTTATGAGTATGGCGTGAAATGTTGCATACTGCATTAGTAATGTGATGGTTATATACGACGTATATGTTCAAATCTTGCAATCATCAAAGTTTGGAGGATTAGAGATATTCGAACCCCATTGTCCATCGAACTCTTGTCAAGCATGCTGAAGAAGTATTTATGCAATTGCAGACTTTTAATTTCTGAGCAGCCTAAGCAAACATGAGGCATCCCTGTCAACCTATAGGTTGCCAGAAGGTATTGGTCAGATCTCTCTAATAAAAGACTTTCCAGCTTGAAGTAGGTAACCTCATTGGGAGACAATACCAATTCAAAAAAGTAGCTACAGATTGAAACTAAAACAATCAATCAGTCCATCCTTTGAATAAGGCAAAAACTCAGCCAAATATGAACTGACAGGAGCTAAGCGTTTTTTAAAAAGATTTCAAAGAGCAGTATGATTCCCTTCTTTTTTTTAGACAAGGGATTTTAGGATGACATTCCTGATTTTTATCACTGGGACAGATTCAACAGAAGTAATTAAAACCTGCCCACCTCTCCCAAAATCATCCCAGCAATCTCCAAGCATAAATAATGTCATAGCCCCTACAGAGTTATAAACAGGTTTTCAGCTGAATTACTTCCAAAAGATCGTTTGGAGTCTCAGTTCTAAGAGGCAACCCAGCCTTATAAAAAAGTCATTTTCAGTTTAAAGCACTGCTTCTGCAGCATGTCATGAACTTCGCCATCATATGAAGGACTGCATTCAAGTGACATGCATAGGCTGATAAGACGAGCTCTACGACCAGCCTCGGGATGATGACCTCTCAGAGCCTACCCGGGGCCACAGACCTGCCCTGTGACTGGAATCTGATGCACCAGTAGATTGCATATAAGGTCCCCACCATCCTGATTCCCTGTCCACAGGAAATAATTGATATGGAACAAATCGGTCCCTTTCCCACGAAGTATATAAGTGGTGCCCTGCAGTGTTCTCAGCATCTATTAGATTGTGACCTGATTGACCTGCAGAAGGGAGCAGGTAAAAGCCAGCCTGATCCGTCAGAGAGACCGGTGTTGGAGCTAAGGTAGCCAAACCCCTCGAACCTCCCGATCGCTGTATGCCTGTGAAGATGGTTCCATGTATGCTTTGGGAATTTTGATGATCATGAACAGCGCCACGAGCTCTGAGATATGGTGGAACTGGCGAGGGAACAAAAGAACTGGGGGATCTACCCCTAGAACCAGATCTGGGGTAAAAATTGAGGCAAATATCAGTCAGCATCATCAGAGACCAGGATATCTTACACACAAAAAAAGGACACTTCTGTTTTCATGTTATGTTGCTGAATCTCATAGAAGCAGGGATAATGCCAACCAAGACATTAGATAGCGATGCAAAGCAAGTGACATTCTAGTACTAAGAGACTACAAGCAGAATCAGCATTGGTGGGATGCTGCTCTTTAAGAGGTATGAAATTATACAGAGCTGATAAGTTCACTGAATTTAGAATGCTCAGAGGAAAATCGATGGATGCGAAACCTTAGGAGCCAATTCTCAAACATAAATGTGATGGATACAGGAAAAGAAGGTGATCAAAAAGCAGAATGATTGGCCAACATAAGCTGCAAATAGAACAGAAAGTGGGATGGCTTAAAACCTTTGTCAAGGAATTGCATTTTGAGAACTAACGTTATTATTGTGCATCACTGGAGATTACAAAAATCTATGGACATTGCTGTAATAGAAAACAAAATATAATTAGGATAATATTCCATTATTTGAACTCGAGATCACTTACCCGTGGCCAAGAATAAAGGGATGGACAAAAGGCCCTGCCCTCGGTAGACCATCAGAATCAAGCCTTGCAGCTCTCATTGTTGGAGAAGAAGCTGAAGCCTGATCAGCACCACTGATATGGCTGTTAGGTGGGGAATATGACTGAGAATGCTGTTCCCAACTATGATACTGGAGATCAATGGGAGGTAGTGTGTGAACAATCTGGACATCTGTCGGCCTGGGAATGTGACTCCAGTGATGGTGATATCCAGGACCATCAATAGGACTTTCAGATGAAACATGGGAACTTGAGGAAGATGAAGGTTGGAGTGGCTGCAAGTAAGCCACATATGGGCATGGATGAGCTGCTGATGAAGCAGCTGGATGCTCTGTAAAGATGGCTTGATGTCCCAAAAGATCCTGGACTGCAAAGCAGAATATTTTGATATGATACTTACTCCTATACTCCACAATCATACACAATTAATCATTTTCAGAAAAAGTATAAACTTACAAGAAATATGTGGAGAAGATTCCCCTTCCCTGAAAAGAAAAAAGTCAATGGAGTGGGAAACAATGCCAAGAAAAAACATATCATCCTATAGTCAATATCAATTATTAAGACCAAGCAAGAACACGTATATCAAGGTGAAAGATTTCAATCTCACAACACCTATAAACCTCAGCACCATAAATACCAATTAAATTATATTCATATCTCAGAATTGTCATGAAGCGTTACAAATTTATTTGAAAATGAAGATCCAGTAAAAGAAGCAAGGCTCTCTCATTTTGTTTATTGACATGGTAAGTATTTGACTTGTACGTGTTGGCATGCGCTACACAACCAGGAAAACTTATTGTTTAGAGATTTAGGAGTGCCAATACTTTTGGACACAGCATAGCAAGACATCCCCTTGCCATTTTTTAAATGCATTGTTCTACTTAAGGCAACCTGAGGTGTTGAAGCTTGACATAATGTATTGAGATGTAACTCCCTACTGGAAGGCATTTTAGTTCTCCACATTTGGAGGTGCCACACATGATTGTTTTAATGCATCAACACACTCCAAGTGAAGTGCCAAAATATTTACTTGGTGTTATCCTGCCTGAAATTTTACTTCATATCAATGTGTGTGTATGTACTTATGGATTTCCTTGCTCTATACAAACACATTCTCATGCTCTTTTTTTTTTTAAAAAAAAAAACTAGTGTCAGGCATTTCAGGACATCTTGATGCTTAGCTATTATGACAATAAAGGTCTAGCTACTGTACCATCTACGCATGCAAGTAAATAGAATAAATAGGGATTTGAGAAGGACTGGAACTAACCAACTACCAAAATCTTAGCACCAACCAACAAATGGGAAGATTGGACCAAGAAAGAGAATCTTAGCACTAACCAACTACCAAAAGACATATTTTTGATATCCTGGATTTTTTGATTCTATATTAATCGAATATCGATTAGTTGTACAATTGAGTCTTATTCTTTTAGCTAGCATCTAAGCATCATCAGGACATATCTCAATGGCAATAGGCTGGCACCACAGCTTTGAGCCATTCTCTCTATATTGGTTTTAGATGCATTAATTGTTCAAGTCAGAGAGGAGGTTTTTCAGTGTATGTACTAGCAGAAGATATATAGTTGATTAAAAGTTATTAGCAAGGCGTTAGATGTCACAATGTAATAATGAAAAACAAACAGAGTTCTTAATTATGCATGCATGGAAATTGATGTTTAAGGAACATTCTGAAGTCTCAAGACCAATTATCCTTTGTCACAATTAATTTTCAAATTAAGACATCAAGTAACATAATTATTTTAATCGACATCACCAGGTGCATAAACAACAAAACCATTGATTTAGTAACCGGAAAACAAACAAAAAGTAGCATCATCTTCACTGGACATAAAAAGTCTGCTTTGCCAGGAGTATTCAAGAAGACACGGGAAGGAAAGAATGCATTAACACAAGATTGAAAACAATTGATACACCAGCAAAGCAAAATCTAGTTCCTCGAGTTGATATATGTACATAGCTAACAAGAAGTTTCCTAGGGGCAACCTTTACAATAGATAACCATGTCGTCCTTAAGAATAATTGCCAGAGAAGCATATCTTAAAGCTTCAACAGAAGCATGCTTACATTTCATAATCTTTCAGATATTTATACATACCAGATCCAACTATATTTCATATGTTTTCAGCTAGCAGCAATGCCTCCATAAAAGCAGAGAAGTGATTCCATCAAAAAAAATTTATGTTTCCAGAAAGGTAAGGGGAAGGAACTGAACTAATCCTTGTACAGAAATATATTACACTTACTCAAATGATGATGCAGCCTGCGCTAATCTGCTAAATGGGCACCAATGAACTCCAAATGGCTGCATAAACAGATTAAAAGAAGAAATCAAATTAAGAAATCAAATGTTACAAGATTCTGCTATATTTGGGGATTATCCCAAGGATACAACTGTCAGTAAGAACCCTTATAAACACTTAAGAACATTTTTCCAAGAATGGAAGAGATTTTTAGAAAAAAGCCCGAACATGATACTTAACAAATTAGTTGGAAAAATTGAAGCTTAGCTGCATGCACTTTTCCTGATATAGTTACTAACATGAAAGATGACTAAAACAGCATTGTTTCTTCAACTATATGATAATAGAGACCTTTAATTTGAGTAACATACAACTGTCCTACAAAGATAAAAAGAAAGCAACAGACAGCATGCTTGTCAGCATACTCGCAGGCCAAGTAATGAATGCAAGATATAATGGGAATACTGCAATGTTGGGAATACATATACGTGGAAGGAATTGCTAGTTAGAAGCACTTCAAATATGCACCAGGGACATCAATTTATGTTATGATATTTATATCAATGACAATAACACAGAAAGAGCCATCTGCAAAACGTTGTCTAGAGAGTCATGCTCAAACATTGCATTTAAACAACAAAGCAAAGATGAAAATAGAGAATCAAACTGCAGTCCTAAAGAAAGTAAACAGCAGCAGACAATACTAACAGTACATGCACAGCATGGTGTATCCTGAAAGAAACAAAACTATTGAGAAAGCTTTAAGCAGCATATAACATGCTGTTCAAATCATAAAGCACCCAGAAGAGGGTAAGAATATAGCTGTAGTCCATCTGATTTGAGTGTCATGAGTCCTTATCAAATCAAAACTCATGACTTTAGTTAGTAGATTAGGGAGAGGGTGAGAAAGCAACATGAGGAAGAGAACCTCACATAAAAAATTAAGTGTCCAGAAAGCATAATAATATTAATTGCAATAAACTAAAAGAATCTACTCATTTTCACATTTTAAAGAAACACATGACTCAGGCAATCAAAAAGAATTGGTCAGACAAAAGTTTATCATCAAAAAAGGCTGATCTAATAGAACAGATGAAGTAACAGAAGATAATTTAAGAAAGAAGGGAAGTGTCATGAAGTGGGTGCAGGAATGAGAGTGTGAATTTGGGATGAAGCAGCAAATTGAGCTGAAAAATCTGGTTGCCAATCTTGCAACTCCTAAGCAAGGTTTCTTTGACTTAGCCCTCTGTATACCCTTCTACTCAAAATCAACCTCATTTATCATTAGGAAATCATCAGACATGTCCGAGCAGACCAAACAACATTTTCCCTTAATCATTAGGAAATCGTCAAAATGAGAATAATTAAAGCAGGAAGAAAATTTTGATACTATCAAAACACAGTTATAGCAGAACGACAGGAAAGAGAAATGGAAAAATAAAACCTAATACTTTTAATGATGAGTGTTTGGACAACTATAAGTATCTTAAAAGTTAGTTATTGCATTTAGTTGAAATCTCTGAAGTTTTCACAGACTGTGCACCAATGGGCAAACAATAAAAATAAATAAATAGAACAAGTAAGCAATTAATGGGCACCAAATCTAATGAATAAGAAAACTCTGTGACGGTCAAAGAACAGAACAGAAAAAAGAAACATCTTTAATGCTATGGAAAGAAAAGCAACATATATAAATAAGTACATGACTACACTATATAATCATAGAAAACAAATAAATCGATCCGTCACTGTACCATTTCTGAATAACTAAGTTCATAGAGGTCTTCATCATGTGCCCAGTCATCCATGCTCAGCTCTGGCAATGGGCGTGAACTGCTTGCATATAGCCAATTGCCATTCTCGACTTTTCGACAATTTGGGCATTGCATAACCCCTTTGGCATTAAATGCAGAGCCAATACAATCTGAACAATTTGTTAAAGAAACAGCAATGAGTAATCAGATAATTGTACATTGTTGGAAGTGTTTCTAAATTATGTAAATATTTTTTAACATTACATTAACTGCACACAAGTTCATGCAATATATACATGAAAGAGGAATAGCAGCCAACAGGTGAACATGATAGCCAGTTTTAAAACCCATGACAAATGACAAGTCAAAGGAGTCCAACTTATTGTACTATTCGAACATAATGTAAACTTTCAAACCTTGTGATTGATATTGTGTACTGAACTACTTTATTATTGAAAAATAATGTGTACAGAAAATTTTACATTAGGTGAATACACATTGGACCAGAACAAAATTATAATTATTCCATAAAAAACATTTGGGATATAGTTGATATCTTTGAGACATTAAGTCAAATCTAAATTGGAACCTTTAATAAAATTTCTTCTGTTTTCTCTGCTTGCGAGGACTTAATCAAATTCAAGGGAAAAAATAGCAATGTAACTAGGAACTTGGGGTTGGTTTCATGCCTGTCTCGACATTCATAATTCATCAAAGATATATTTTTAGTGCTGATAGTCATATCCAAATTCCACCTATCACTGTCATCGATCCTTCACAATCTTCATCAATTCATCTAAGATCATCCTTTAACATGTTTCATGGAGCATGCTTTAAGCATGTTATACATTAACCACAAAGTCTAAGTTTTGCTCTAGACCTTGATGACGGACAACTGCAGGGGAAGAGGAGGAGGAAGAAGAAGGGAAAGGGAAGAAAGAAGAGGTTATAGAGACGCAGAAAGAAGAGAGGAGGAGAGGAGAAGAGGAGAGGGAAGAGAGAGGATAGAAGGAACGTGGGGGAAGAAATCTTAATTCACTTTCATTAAACCCTAATCACAATGAGGGTCCCATATATATAGGGCCCAAACAAGAAAATTAACACAGAACCCCTTACACAAAAATAATTTCCAATAAAGCCCAAAATAACACAAATAAAGCCCTACAACAATAAAAATGTAAACAAGCCCAAAAATAAAACAAAAAAATATAATCAAAATAAAAATGTTGGACTAGATGGGCGGATGATCAGCTCTGATGTCCCCATCAACTCCTTCCGGATGGAAAAAACTCGACCTCGTCGAGTACAAATCGGGCTGGTTGTCGTATTGCTCCAAGAGATCGGGATCAAGACGCTGCAACTCAGCTCTGGAGATCGACGTCACGTCAGACTTTGGTCGGCCTTTCCACCGAACAAGGTAACGTTGGTAACCACCGTTCCTGGTTAACATAACCTGCTCATCTAATATATATTATATTTATTCTTTGAGTGCATAAAATTTGGAAAGTGGTGGCTCAAGAGTAGGTAATGGGTCAGGGTGATCAAAAAGGGCAGATGTGTCAACAAAGGGGTCAGAATGAATAATTGTTGTCTTTTTGTAGGAGATTAAATCTTTAATATTAAATATCACACTAATTCCATAGTCATCAGGAAGATCCACAGCATATGTATTCGAATTAATTTTCCATAGGACTTTGAACGGTTCCGCGCTACAAGCTTGCAATTTCTTGAACGTTTCCGAAGAAAGTTGTTCAAGCCTAATTTTTATCATAACGTAACCTCTTTCACTTAGCTCTTTATAACGTTCGCGTAAATCAACAAAAAATTTATATTTTAAGTTATTAAAGTGAATGCATTTGCTGATTTCTTGATGCAATGAATGTGGGCGCAATGCGAATAACTGTGCAGACTCAGACACTCTATACTAATGAGACATGGAAATCAGGTCTATGGACTGCCTAGGTTTGCAACCATGCACCACATCGATTGGACTCATGCCTATGGACTTATTGAGCGAACTATTATATGCAAACTCAGTGGTCGGTAACACTAAATTCCAGGTCCTAGCATGTTCACCTAACAGACATTTTAACAGGTTTCTAAGGCTACGGTTGATAACTTCAGTCTGGCTGCCGGTTTGAGGATGATAAGCAGAAGAAAATTTTAGTTTGGTGCCTATCAGCATCCCTATTAGACAATAGATTTTGGAGGGTCAGGGGGTCTAACGACTTCATTGAAATAAAGTTTGGCAATTCTAGAAACATCAGAAGTCTTAGAACAAGAAACAAAATGAGCCATCTTTAAAAATCGGTTCACAACCACAAAAATAAAATCGTGCTTAGTAGAAGTATGTGGAAGCCCTAACACGAAATCCATAATGACATCTAGCCATGGGCATTCGGAACAAATCCGAATCTAATAGCACCAACTCTTCAAATCAATCTTAGAAAAGATCGTGGCACCCGACAGAATCTAAAAGATCGTTTAGCCTAGGAATGGAAAGCGATACTTAACCATGAGTTTGTTGATGGCACGGCTATCAATGCACATTCTTCAAGAACTATCTTTTGTGGTGGTACCAACTCTTCAAATCAATCTTAGAAAAGATCGTGGCACCAAATAGAATCTAAAAGGTCGTTTAGCCTAGGAATGGAAAAGCGATACTTAACCGTGAGTTTGTTGATGGCACGGCTATCAACGCACATCCTTAAAGAACTATCTTTTGTGGTGGTACCAACTCTTCAAATCAATCTTAGAAAAGATCGTGGCACCAAACAGAATCTACAAGGTTGTTTAGCCTAGAAATGGAAAAGCGATACTTAACTGTGAGTTTGTTGATGGCATGGCTATCAATGCACATCCTTCAAGAACTATCTTTTGTGGGGTTGAGGAGTGCAAACACAGTATAGGGGCTTAGGCTCTCACAATCATACCCTCTTGCGAAGAGTTCGTCAAGTTGATGTTTCAACTCAGCGCATGCATTTAGGTTGAGCCTATGATAAGGAAGGGTAGGCAAAGGTGCTCAGAGGACTAACTCAATTGCGTGACGGATATAACACATCGAAGGAAGTGCATCCGGGAAATCATCAGAGATTACAGAATGAAACCCCTCTAGAATGGGAGCCATCACATGAGAATGGTCAAGGTTGGATTCCTCATTGATAGCTTTAGCCACATGTGCCAACACAGGAGACTGACCCTCGAAATCTTTTACTACCTCTTTCGAAGTAGTAATGTGAAATGGTATGTTTGTACTTAGGTCAACAGTTTTCTTTTGAAGATCATTCTGGACAAATTCAAATCCGGTGGATTCGTCTTCAAAGTCTTCTACATAATCTTCTATGTCTGGTTCATAGACTTTTTCGACATATTCGGTCTCTTGGTTTCCAGCTTCTGGTTCAGTAAACAGGTAGGTCTTAATGGAACATTGAGACGCTATGCGGCCGAATTATTGACACCTAGAGCATTGGGTTTGGTTCCTAGAGGAATGAGGACGAACTATAGGTGGAGCGGCCAAACTGATTTTAGGTTGGGCTGCAACGAGGGTTGGTGGTTTAAGGGTCCTAACATTTCGCATGAGCTCACAGACCTCTTGTTTGATTTCTTTCCTTTGAGCTTGTATGGCAGCGAACTGGTCCATGAGAAATTTCAGGACTTCAAAATCCATGGTAGCTAAGGAGACTTTAGGTTGGTCGGCTTGGTACTCCTTATCACCATGTGTTGATATGTAATGATAACACTATGTATGATGATGTAAAATGCAATGTTACTAATGAAACCCTAAAAAATATGATGCAGAACCAAATTTGATATAGGACAACCTACTAATACAATCTACTATGATTTTAGAGATCAGCAAGTTTTCATTAGAATAACTTAAACTTTAAATGTTGCTGATTTTTACCTCGGTTATTCGGAATTAAGGATTAAGATTATTCAATTTACGAAATTAGATTGCAATCAAGTAGTACAGTTGCTCTGATCCTAAATCAATATGATCGAAGAATGTTGAGGAACATTCAGTTGCTAGGGTGTGCTAATTTAATATCTAGATTTTAAAATGGCGAATAGGATGGGTTTGAGAGTAGGGGTTCTATGTTCTGAATTTTGATAGCAAAAGTAAGTTTCAAGAATATGGCTATCATGCAAGAGAACTAGAACATAATTAAATGAACAAGCCCAAGAAAAGTGGAAACCTATCACTTGTTGTGAAGCGGACGACCAGAATTACTCGGAGGCTGGGGCGACGATCAGGGACACAGTTGCGGCTGATGAACTCTCAAAATGGCTCCAATTGGTTCTTAACACAGCAACTCGGCAGGTCTGATCTCGGTAACTCTGAAAAGATGTGACGGGCTTGATGACAGTGGCCCGTTTGCAGAAAAAAAAGGGGCAGCGGGCTGTGGGCCTGATGAAAGGATGGGTGACTTGGGCCAGTGGGCCGAAGGGTAGGAACTGGCGGTGTGGGCCTGATGGGCCCACGGATGAGAATATGGGGTGGCCTGGTGTGGTGTGGAATCGGACGATTGGGCCTTTGAAGAGGAGTGGGGGTGAAAGCGGGCTCGACCCTGATGACAGAGGCGGTCCGTGAAAGAAAGAGGGGGGGAGTTGTGGGGTCGGGATCTGGAGCCAAGGGTTTCAACCGAAACCCTTGGGGTGGTCAAATGGGAGGGAAGGGACTTGAGGGGGGGGTGACCGGAGAAGATGAAGGAGGAAGGGGGGATGCGGCGCTGGGGAAGGCAGAAGCGGTGATAGAGGCGGCGTGGTGCGGCAGAGTGAGGGACGGGCGGGGTGCGGCGAAAGATTTGGGGCGGCAAGCGAGGGGAAGGTGGGAAGCGGCGACGGCGGGTGGTTGCAGAGGGGCGGAATGGCGCTGCGAACGACGAAGGCGGTGAAGCGGTGAGGCGAAAATGCGGAGGTGGTGGAGATCTCGAGGAAGACGGTGAGCAAGGCGACACGGCGAGGACGGCGGGGCGAGGGCGCTGCGGCGACTGGAGAAGACGATGACAGGTACTTTGTTTTTTCTCTTTTTTTTTCTTTTCTTTTTTTTTCTATTTTTTTTAACTCGGATCCGTTAGGATCCGGAGTATCGGGTTTGACACGACCCGATACCCGTTACAGGTTTGTCACGTGTAAATCACCTGCGCTTTTTTTTTGAAACGGATCCGAGCCGAGGGACTCGGGTTAACGAGTCTGGGGCTTACCCGTTAGGCTGGTTTTCTCCAACCCCCTGATAGTTTCGGAAGAGCGCTCCGAACTTCATGACGCTGACGGCAGCCGGGGATCTAGGACTGGGGGCGACGGCTGCACGAGAGGGTTGCAGCGGCTGAAGAGGTGGCGAGGCAGCGACGGGAAGGAGCGATGGCGTTGCTCCTTCGGATCTGACCACGGGCGGTGGTCACAGAGGTGCGGCCGGTGGCTTTCCCGTGAGACTGAGTGTCGTGTAGTTGACACCAGGGCGGCGGGCTCTCGTGGGGTTGCAACGTCTTCAGTTGGTGGGCCGACGACGAGGCGGCGCTGCGAGGTGGAGGCGAGCGAGGCTACGGGCACAGTGACGGGTGACCATGGGAACCGGAAGGAACCAGCAAAGGGGGTTTTGTCCCCTTCTCCTGGTGAGAACCGAGAGAGAAAAAGTGGGACCCTTTCTTTCTTCTGATCAACAGAATTGACAGAGAGAGGGGGGCGGTTCTGGTTGTTGGTGGGAGCCGAGGGAGAGAAGAGAATCTGGATCGTGGCTTTGGCAGCAGGGGCAAAGTCGGCCTACTCTGATACCAAGTTGATGACGGACAACTGGAGGGAAAGAGGAGGAAGAAGAGGTTATAGAGACGCAAAAAGAAGAGAGGAGAAGAGAAGAGGGAGGTTTGAGGAGAGAAAGAACGTGGGGGAAGAAATCTTAGTTCACTTTCATTAAACCCTAATCACAATGATGGTCTCCTATATATAGGGCCCAAACAAGAAAATTAACATAGAACCCCTTACATAAAAATAATCCTCAATAAAGCCCAAAATAACACAAATAAAGCCCTACAACAATAAAAATGTAAACAAGCCCAAAAATAAAACAAAAAAATAGAATCAAAATAAAAATGGACTGACGGACGGATGATCAGCTCTGATGTCCCCATCAACTCCTTCCGAATGGAAAAAAACTCGACCTCGTCGAGTGCAGATTGGGTCGGCTGTTGTACTGCTCCAGAAGATCGGGATCAAGGTGCTGCAACTCAGCTCTGGAGATCTACGTCACATCAGACTTTGGTCGGCCCTTCCACCGAACAAGATAACGTTGGTAACCACCGTTCCTGGTTGACATAACCTGCTCATCTAATATATGTTCTATTTATTCTCTGCGTGCATGAAATTTGTAAGGTGGTGGCTCAACAGCAGGTAATGGGTCAGGGTGATCAACAAGGGCAAGTGTGTCAACAAAGGGGTCAAAATGAATAATTGTTGTCTTTTTATAAGGGATTAAAATTTTAATATTAAATGTCGCACTAATTCCATAGTCATCAGGAAGATCCACAGCATATGTAATCGAATTAATTTTCCATAGGACTTTGAACGGTTCCGCACTACAAGCTTGCAATTTCTTGAACATTTTCGAAAAAAGTCGTTCAAGCCTAATTCTTATCATGACGTAACCTCTTTCACTTAGCTCTTTATAATATTCGTGTAAATCAGCAAGAAATTTATATTTTAAGATATTGAAGTGAATGCATTTGCTGATTTCTTGATGCAATGAATGTCGGTGCAATGCGTATAACTGTGCAGACTCAGACACTATACTGATGAGACATGGGGATCAGGTCTATGGGCAGCCTAGGTTTGCAACCATGCACCACATCAAATGGACTCATGCTTATGGACTTACTGACCGAACTATTATATGCAAACTCAATGGTCGGTAACACTAAATCCCAGATCCTAGCATGTTCACTTACCAGACATTTTAACAGGCTTCTAAGGCTACGGTTGACAACTTCAATCTGGCTGCCGGTTTGAGGATGATAGGCAAAAGAAAATTATAATTTGGTACCTATCAGCATCCCTTCAGACATAATAGATTTTGGAGGCACAGGGAATCTAACGACTTCATCGAAAGTTTGGCAATTCTAGAAGCATCAGAAGTCTTAGAACAGAAAAAAAGTGAGCCATCTTTGAAAATCAGTTCACAACCACAAAAATGAAATCGTGATTCGTAGAAGTATATGGAAGTCCAAACACGAAATCCATAATGACATCTGGCCATGGGCATTCGGGACGAATCCAAATCTTGTGGTACCAAATCTTCAAATAAATCTTAGAAAAGATCGTGGCACCAGACAGAATCTAAAAGGTCGTTTAGCCTAGGAATGGAAAAGCGCTACTTAACCGTGAGTTTGTTGATGGCACAGCTATCAACGCACATCCTTCAAAAACTATCTTTTGTGGGGTTGAGGAGTGTAGACACAGTATAGGGGCTTAGGCTCTCACAATCATACCCTCTTGTGAATAGTTCGTCAACTTGATGTTTCAACTCAGCGCATGCATTTGGATTGAGCCCATAATAAGGAAGGGTAGGCAGAGGTGCTCGAAGGACTAACTCAATTGCGTGATGGATATAACACATCGGAGGAAGTGCATCCGAAAGATCATCAGGAATTACAGAATGAAACTCCTCTAGAAGGGGAGCTATCATAGGAGAATGGTCAAGGTTGGGTTCCTCATTGATAGCTTTAGCCACATGTGCCAACACAGGAGACTGACCCTCAATATCTTTTACTACCTCTTTCGAAGTAGTAATGTGAAGTATGTTTGTACTTAGGTCAACAGTTTTCTTTTGAGGATCATTCTGGACAAATTCCAATCCGGTGTGTTCGTCTCCAAAGTCTTCTACATAATCTTCTATATTTGGTTCACAGACTTCTTCGACATATTCGGCCTCTTGGTTTTCAGCTTCTGGTTCAGTAATCAGGTAGGTCTTAATGGAATATTGAGATGCTATATGGCCGAATTATTGACACCTAGAGTATTGGATTTGGTTCCTAGGAGAATGGGGAAGGACTATAGGTGGTGCGGCCAAACCGATAGGTTGGGCTGCAATCAAGTAGATTGCAATCAAGTAGTACAGTTGCTCTGATCCTAAATCAATATGATCGAAGAATATTGAGGAACATTCAGTTGCTAGGGTGTGCTAATTTAATGTCTAGATTTTAAAAATGGCGAATAAGATGGGTTTGAGAGTAGGGGTTCTATGTTCTGAATTTTGATAGCAAAAGTAAGTTTCAAGAATATGGCTATCATGCAAGAGAACTAGAACATAATTAAATGAACAAGCCCAAGACAAGTGAAAACCTATCACTTGTCGTGAAGCGGACGACCAGAATTACTCGGAGGCTGGGGCGACGATCAAGGGCACGGCTGCGGTAGATGAACTCTCGAAATGGCTCCAATTGGTTCTCAACACAGCAACTCGGCAGGTCTGATCTCTGTAACTCTGAAAAGATGTGACGAGCCTGATGACAGTGGCCTGTTTGCAGAAAAAAGAGGGGCAGTGGGCTGTAGGCCTGAAGAAGGGATGAGTGACTTGGGCCAATGAGCCGAAGGGTAGGAAAGTGGCGGTCTGGGCCTGATGGGCCCACGGATGAGAATATAGGGCGGCCTGGTGTGGTGTGGAATCGGATGATTGGGCCTTTGAAGAGGAGAGGGGCTGAAAGTGGGCTTGGCCCTGATGACAGAGGCGGTCCGTGAAAGAAAGGAGGGAGTTGTAGGGCCGGGATCTGGAGCCAAATGTTTCAACCGAAACCGAAACCCTTGGGGTGGTCAAATGGGAGGGAAGGGATTTTTGGGGGGGTGGGGGACCGGAGAAGACAGAGGAGGAAGGGAGGATGCGGCGCTGGGGAAGGCGGAAGCGGCGACAAAGGCAGCGCGGTGCGGTAGACTGGGGGATGGGCGGGGTGCGGCGAAAGATTTCGGGCGGCGAGCGAGGGGAAGGTGAAAAGCGGCGACGGCGGGTGATCGTAGAGGGGCGGAACGGATTTGCGAACGGTGGAGGCGGTGAAGCGGCGAGGCGAAAACGCGGAGGTGGTGGAGATCTCGAGGAAGACGGTGAGCACGGCGGCACGGCGAGGACGGCGGGGCGAGGGCGCTACGGCGACTGGAGAAGACGATGACAGGTACTTTGTTTTTTCTCTCTTTTTTTTCTTTTCTTTTTTTTCTTTTTTTTTTCTCTTTTTTTAACTCGGATCTGTTAGGATCCGGATTATCGGATTTGACCCGACCCGATACCCGTTATGGGTATGTCACGTGTAAATCACGTGCGCCTTTTTTTTTGAAACGGATCCGGGCTGAGGGACTCGGGTTAACGGGTCTGGGGCTTACCCGTTAGGCTGGTTTTCTCCAACCCCCCGATAGTTTCGGAAGAGCGCTCCGAACTTCATGACGCTGACAGCGGCCAGGGATCTAGGACCGGGGCCGACGGCTGCACGAGAGGGCTGCAGCAGTTGAAGAGGTGGCGGGGCGGCGATGGGAAGGAGCGGTGGCGTTGCTCCTTCGGATCCAGCCACCGGCAATGGTCATAGAGGTGCGGCCGATGGCTTTCCCGTCATACCGAGTGTCGTGCAGTTGACACCAGGGCGGCGGGCTCTCGTGGGGTTGCAGCATCTTCGGTTGGCGGGCCGACGGCGAGGCGGCGCTGCAAGGTGGAGGCGAGCGAGGCTGCGAGCGCAGTGACGAGTGACCACGGGAACCGGGAGGAACCAGCAAAGGGGGTTTTGTCGCCTTCTCCTAGTGAGAACCGAGAGAGAAAAAGTGGGACCCTTTCTTTCTTCTGATGAACAGAACTGATAGAGAGAAGGGGGGCTGTTCTGGTTGTTGGTGGGAACCGAGGAAGAGAAGAGAATCTGGATCGTGGCTTTGGCAGCAGGGGCAAAGGCGGCCTACTCTGATACCAAGCTGATGACGGACAACTGCAGGGGAAGAGGAGGAGGAAGAAGAAGGGAAGGGGAAGGAAGTAGAGGTTATAGAGACGCAGGAAGAAGAAAGGAGAAGAGAAGGAGAGGGAAGAGAGAGGAGAGAGGAACGTGGGGGAAGAAATCTTAATTCAGTTTCATTAAATCCTAATCACAATAAGGGTCCCCTATATATAGGGCCCAAACAAAAAAATAAACACAGAACCCCTTACACAAAAATAATTCCAATAAAGCGCAAATAACACAAATAAAGCCCTACAACAATGAAAATGCAAACAAGTCCAAAATAAAACAAAAAAATAGAATCAAAATAAAAATGGTGGACTAGATGGACGGATGATCAGCTCTGATGTCCCCATCAGACCTTCTTGGAGCATTATCACAAGCTAATCTCTTCATGATCTCAGCTAAGCTCCAGTTACCCACACAAATAAAAAACACAAAACTTCAGTTCCTATGGTGTTAAATAGTTATCATTGTCATGGATTCATGATAGCTCACTCCTTAAAGCATCTCCACAATATACTGAACTTTAATTATATAAGAATCCATGGATACCAACTTTTTCCTTATTATGAAACATCTAGAAGCAATATACCACTCCCAATGTCTCATCTCAACAGCTAAATAACCAAGCCTATATACATGACCATAATTTCTTCATATTCATGAATAATAAAAATCATAATTGATTCCACCTCAATTTGGAGTGAACAACCAACAATACATTATGTCGAGTAAAGGTCCCCCCATAGGTAAAACCACACCAAAGTGACCAAACTCAACTTGCAGAATTAACAAGTCAACTACCAGGCCATGCACTCCCATCATAGTCAATCAAAAAATCAATTTATAACATACCTAATCAACTTTGGATATGATTACTCATGTGCTTTTCATCCAAAAACAATGTTCAAATTACTTCTCTTTTTTATCTAGCAAAAATAGAGATGGGCGGAGATATATCTCAAAGACGTGGAGCCAAATGTATGAAGTCAGGAGGTACATCTGGGGTGAGGCATAGTCAAGGCATGTTTTCTGAGACTTGAGTGGCTCCATAATGCTAGGATAAAGAGAATCTAAGAACCCAGGATGACAATGACGAAGTGAATGGGCCGTAGGCTTAAGGTTAGATCAAGGAATAAGAAACATCCCACCAAATAAAGATGAAGTTATAAAGAGATGGCATAACAAAGAATTAAGAAGCCCTACTAGGACAAGGGCTTATACATGTGTTCAAGACAATGAAATGAAGAGAAGTCCTATATATACAAAAAGGAATTTGTGAATAAGAATTTGGAAAAGTTTGTATTGATAGCCAACATAGCACCTTATAGAAAGGTATCATCAAGACAAGCCTTGGATAATAGGAACTTATTCTTTTGTAGCTACGCTTATTAGCATTCAGCATGTATGAGCACACGATTCATCTGAGAGGCAGGATTAAAGGATTATTAGATAAATGATTGTAAACTCATCAATCTTTGAGATGGATGGTTGTGGCCCGATTTGATTTTTTTTTCCTCATTAATGTAGAATGGTAAATAATATTCCGCCTTTGCTGGATAACATAGAGAGAGAGCAGCACTAGAACCAAGATAGATGCACTTATTAAAGTGAGATATCTATATAATAGAGAAAGGGATAGAATGATCTCGAAGGCAGTTTTTTGACTTAGGGGAGGAAATGACTTAGACTTTGGTTCCTTGTCTCCCTCTTTATCAGGGACAAATGCGCTAATTGTTGGATGACATTATAATGATTATATAGGAATGAATGGCCCAATGCATGGAATTGCCCCCAAAAGCTCCCATTGTATATGTAGAAATGGATGGCTAAAGAAAGGCAAAATTAAAAAAGAGGTGGTTGCCTAGGGATAAAAAGAATAAGGTCGAGAAGAAAAGAAGGTAATCCACCATGTTCCAAATAAGTTGTGAATATAATAATTGTGAACAAGATTTATCAGCTCATCAGACTTTTAATAAGAAGGAATAACATCCACCCCATGTAACGCAAATCGATGACAAAACTAAAATGGGTACATCTCCACACAAAGTCACCTCCACAGATCAAGTACTCTACTTTCATTTCAATTCTTTTCAAAGCCTGCAAACCAACTCCGTTAGATGGTATACCAAAGCAACCTATGTAGGCAAGAAACACTTAATACTCAACCTCAGGAGAAAATTTTGACATCCTATTCTAGGTGACCTTTTTTTATTGTGGTCAAACTTTTTTCTTTTCTCAAGATGGAAGTAAAATAGATTAAAGAATTGGTGAGTTTGTATGCAAAAACATAACTTAAAGCACACATAAAGATATTACCCTCCCATGATCAAATTAGTTATTCTTTTCTATGCAAGATCTATTATTGTCATTACATCTTGCTGAGCCAGGCCAGTTTTCGCTAAATAATATTTGACCAATTTTAAATGCGGTTAGTCTGTGTCTTAGAATTAGGAAGGACCTGGTTATTCAGATCAGTCATATTTTAGACCCAAGCCCAGCCCACAGGTTCAAAACAAGTAATCAAACTGAGCATGACCAGGTTGGGGGCAGTATGGGTCAACGGTCTAGCCAACCAATTTGCAACACTACCAGTGAGCAGTGGGGACTCCAAAATGGCTCTGGATTTTTTGGATGTTCATTCTTATACTTAAGTGTCAGTGAGAGTAAGCTCTCTTCAATATTAACATGGTGTATTATAAGAAAATTATTGTAAGCAGTAGGTAGATTCAGCTACTATAACAAACGTTAGGTTGGATAGCCAAAAGTTCACGATCTGGACAGCAAAAATACTACCCCATCAAACATTTCTGTGCCCTCTAGAAATATGATTGAACCCCATTTTGAAATACACCCTCCAAGACTATTTTATAAGTCCACAATATCAGTTTGGTTCTAATCTTTCACAGATAGACTCTGACTTCTACTATGTTTCTTTTTCCTTATATACTTCCATTCAAGGCATTCCATCTACCAAATTACTTGTGCAAAGCATACCTGATTTAACCAATCCATACCCCTCATAATAAGCTTGAGGGGAACTTTGGCTGATTTGACAGGGTGGATCTCAATACTTAACGCCCCACACCTCTTCCAGCTAGAATAACTTGCTTTGTCTACTCAAGTGTTGAGCTTAGCCACAATAAAAAGGCTTTAAAAAGAGATGAAATAAACAAAAAGATAGGTTGCTATGCATTTGACAAGAGACAACGTTGGGCAACTTTCTCATCCAAAGCTTTGCTCCACAAGTTTTTGGTCAAACATTCTAATATTAGGTCACAAGCATGCACATTTAAAAAAGTATTTTTGACCTTGCAATCCGGGAACACCTTCCAACTTTAGCCTCTCACCATTCCTTGGTAGTCAGAATCTTCTACCCAGAGTAACACATCCACTTAAGAATCTCCTTGGAATCTTGAACATGACTTCCTAAGCATTTCCTTGTTAAAAGTGCTTCTAAAATAGCTACATGCCCATACTTTCACACCTTCATGATTTTGGCAACTAAGCACCTTTCGCACAAATTCCAATAAAGGCACTCTTTTCATATTTTGTTGGACCTGAGTACTGAAACCGAAGTAAGAAGAAGATTGAAGTCTACAAACTTATCCAAACCTGCTTTCTCTAAATCAGCAACTTTCCCTTCACAAAGTTGTGCTTTCTCATGCAATGCTAATTTCATTACAAAATTCTTGCTCCTTTGTGCTTCATCCCCTAAAAAATTAAAAAAAAAGCTCCTTTGCCAATATCTTCCTGGTATTATTCTCAGAGAATGGGCTATACCATCATATAGAGAAAAATCTATGGGCATTGTCTACCATAGTCCATACTGGGAATTCAATGTACGACACATAACTGCATGCGAGAGGAACCTTGCAAGGTTAGCCAGGATCTATATTTAAACAGAGAAGCTAATTTTAAAAAGAAAAACACATACAATCACCGTAAGGCCTAAGATCTTCTTGAATCCCACAGCAAGGCTTGTTATTTCCTCAAATCCCTTTTAAGTCATTCTTCTTCTAGCAAAAATACCACCACATATACTATTTTCTAAGAAATGATATAAATGAAAGTAGTAATTATGAGATTTCCACCATCCATCAAATGTTCCTAATTAAATAAAGCAATGCACATTGCACATGCCAGTATCTAATAGATAGTATAGCAAAACCATCAGAAGCAGACCTCTTTGATGTGTAAAAAGAAAGGCAATTTCCAAATCTGTTAGAAATTTACTGGTACAGATATTATATTGGAGTATGATCTAGCCTTTTCTGACAGTATGCTTTTCTTATCATATATTACAATTAGAATTAAAAAAATTCAAATGCTAGAAATTTATTGGTCAATCCATAATAATTAATGTACATCGGATGTTTCTTGTGTATTTTTCACCCACTGGCATTAAAGTTTTGGTTCTACAATTTCGGATTAAAATTTAAATGCAGCCGCATAGCCACAACAGCTAACAAATTTGCTAATATATCAGTCTCAAAAATAGAGACTATAATTATCTGACCCTTGTTGGTGCTTTATAGAAACAACAGTAGCAGAGGAAGCATGATTTGACAACTGCTGCAAGCATCTTATTTGCGGATCCTGATCATATAGCCTATAGCAGTCTGATCATTGTCAGCATCTTCCAAAAAAAAAATAGGCACATGCTTTGACAACTATCAACGATTTCACTGCAAACACCCTCAATAAATTCCTGAAACCTCACAAAAGGTTTCCCACTCAAAGCTTCATCAAAATAAGAAGCATGACTTCCCATTACAGAAAGAGGTGCAGAAACATGAGCTAATGCATGGCAACTCATGTGTCCGTAAAGTCCTTAAATCCATGATATTTTACGTTGCCCTAATGGGAGATAAATATTGCAAAAGACTTCTACTAGTATAAATTTATCAGCTCTCGACCAGAGTTATAAGGAGTGCAATCAGGCAAAAATCTAATCTTTATATAACATATTCTAGAAAAATGACAAATTTTTACCAAATATAGAACCTGCCGGCTAAAAAACCAAATATTCAATGAGAAACAAGAAATAAAATAAGGGCAATTGTTCTCTGGTACGGACCTAGGTGGAATTGGTGTCCGCATTGCAGTCTGGCAGTGGACCGATCACCCTCACTCATCACGGTCTCGAGGCAGATCGAGCAGGCGACCATTATCGCTCCTTCCTTGCCCCCGTCCCCTTTTTCCGATTCCCCGAGGCCCATCCTCTCATGCCCTAGCCCTCAGAAACCCCCAAATCCGACCGCGAACGTAGAGAATTCCTCCCTCGATTCGATCCAATCCAACGCCTTTACAAACCCTAGAACTCTGACCAGAGAATCTGTGCCTCGTCTCCACCTTGCTTTGCGCAAAATCTCTCTCTCGCTCTTACTCGGGGCCTCCGAAGCTTCGGCCTTCTATCGCGTGTTTTCGAATATGGGGCTCCGGAGGTGTCATCCCATCCAATTGTCCGCATAACATTTTATATGAGAAATAAAATCTGTCGTTCATTTTCCCACCGACTTCATCACCGACTGAACATCGCTATCAAGAACCCTACAGACGGTAGAAGATGCTCGATCATTACAATATGGACGGTGGATCTTCACGTTCGCAATGAATAAATTGTGGGGGCACTTGGATGGGGTGGTTAAATTGGTGGGGATCGTGGACGGGCCGGCGAGTGAGACCGAGTCGGATGCAGTAAAAGATGAGACGGATGCGGTGGACGGCGTTTTCCCGTTATTAAATGGTTTTGGTTGGCGACCACCTCCAAACTAGAGCTCATTTGTTTTGACCCGAATCCACAGGTTGATTCAAACTAATAATCATTATGATGTTATATTTGGAGTTAACTTATGAAATATATTAACAAAATTCTTGTTGATTTGATCTTTCCACCATTCACCCAAGTATTATACAATTTTTGGATCAAAATCTCCATGTCTGCTTAAAAACAATAGTTTATTTAACAAAGCAATTATTATTTGTAAAATTGCTAATAATTGCTGTTGCAATGGGTGTTTTGCTTTCTTAAGAAAGAAAATAAAAAACACCAATCAATAGCTTGGCTTGATGGTTAGTAGAGCCCTTGTACATAAAAGTTCTGGTATGAGATCATTTTTTGATGAACACAGCATTATCAAAACCTCGAAAAGTAACATAATCTCGCATCCAGCAAGCTGTATAACGAGCAACAAACACTCATGGGAGAGACCAGAAGGTGAGACCCCTCCCATTATGATTATATCCATTGGAATATTATATGCCTCATGATGAATGGAGAACAGCATGCAGATCTTTATAGTCCAGCCTACGAGAGGACTTGTAAACAACCACCTTGGAATGTAGGTAATTAGGGTTTGCCCTTCTCTCTCTCTTTGATGCTGGCCCCAGCTTTAGGTCATTTATCAAGTCAAGAAAGCCATACATGTCTGATGGAAGCTTCTTCATGGATAACGACAAGTAATTTTCGTCTGAAATCCCCCTTGCCTAGCTTCCCTTCTAGAATTTTTATGTCATTGTTCATTTCCTTATCTATGTAAAATGTCCGTTGATGTCGGCGTAAAGCTCTGTTCATGCAGAATTGAAAAATAACTATGGAAAATTAAGGGATGCATTGCAAGAACTGATGCTAGTAAGATAAATGGTGGCCAATCAAGCCAAGAAGACAGAGGTGCAAAAGAACATATATCCCGCATACCAAGGAATGTGCTAAACAAGGCGTGCACTTGGTTCATCATTTTGACGTGTTTAATCCTGATCTAACTACGAAGGAATAATTAGTCTGTATTCAATCTTGCAGAGTACCTCAATTGCAAATCCATGACATCAGATAACAGATAGAGAGTGCCGGGGTGCTCAACAAGTCTATAATTACAGAGAAGGTAAAAAAGCACAAAGAAGTCGCCTCAGATACTCATGACACTGGATCAAAGCAAGATATATTTCCAGCAGTCATAAAGAAACAATCCCTTTTCTAAAGGCAGCATGTAGTCAAGAAGCAACATTGAATGATCAACACATATGGAAACAAAAAAAATAAAAAATAATAGACATAACAAAGCTTTTCTGAAGCTGAGTACTCGCAGACCCTCCCCGATAGCTCGTGCAAGAAAACAAAGCCGTCCCATAAGAATCTTAAAAGAGCTCTTCAGAGTTGAATTTGTTCCAAGCTTCCTGTTTAATACCATGATGATGATATACATCAGAAATGAAGAGCTTGTATAATATTCAGCACAAATGAACACTTTCTCAAGTTCATCACAACCGTTAAGATTACCTTTGCTCACTTGCCCACTTTCAGAATCATTAAATGGTGTAACAATCACAAAAAATAAAGGCCAAAATGAGACAAACTATACTCAAGCACATGGACCAAGTTACAAAGATTACATGGCTACAGCATGATTGCTGCAGCAGCAAAAGTTTTCAGCTGGATTGCAGTCAGCCAGCTCATTGTTTTATCAAAGTTTATTTCCCAGGTCCCATAACCATTTTGCTAGCTTATACCCTGAAGCATTTACCCAGAAACAAGATGTTTTGGTCTAATCTCATTCAAATATGTAGCTGATCAGTTGGTTCATTTTAGTAGTTCCAGCAGTATCATTTCAGTTTCAGTTCAACTAGATTTAGCTGAAACACTTCCTATTTCAGATCACAGCCTAATTATTATGCTGACGATGAAATAAATAAGGCATTTTAGAAGCGCAATAAAATGTGTCGCTGCAACTCTTTTTCAGACTATTAAAAAGCCAAAATGTTTTAACCAAAATTATAACCCGTGGCTTCATAAAAATAAGTCGAGTATTCATGACAGAAACTCCATGGTAGTGCCTTCATTTGGCCAAAGCACTGAGACTACATTTTTCATCTCTTCAGGTTGCAATTCGGTGTCACGGTAAAATGAAATTAGTGGATTGTTTGAGAAAACCAAAGGTCTTATTTAGGTGAAAATACATTAACTTCTATATCCAGTCTACTGAATTAGTAGACATGCATTTAACTCAGTGATGCACGTACACCTGCAAAAATATGATGGCTGTCATCTTTTAGCAAGCAGTTCTGGAAATTAAACTCACACTCAAGTTAGGAGTAAATACTTGGGAAATGTCCAGCACTGCCTTCTGCTTTTCTGAAAGCACATTATAGAAACTTGCACAAAAGTTCCTCCAACAGAAGCACTTCTCATGTTTCACTTAATGGTAAACATATGTTGCAAGAGAACTCCATAGAAGCACCAATAGATAGATGGTGTGACAAACATACTAGATAGAAAAATAAGTGTGGATAGGTCAAGAGGGGTCTTTGTCTGGCATGAGTTAGAACTGACCTCCATGGGACATGAGCTAGACATGATGTCACCCATTTATGTAATTTGAATACATGCTGCTCCAGCTGAAGCCGGTTCCAATAGAATTTTATTGGTCCAACTTGTATAAACAGTAATCAGATCAATTCACTATCATTGCAAGATTTGGGAAATCTAGCAAAGTATTGGGTGAAAGAAACAGATTGCAAGGAAGCATTATTAGGGTAATTATAAGGGACTCTCTTTAGAAAAAAGCTCAAAACAACATACTTAAAATGGATCAAGAAATTGTTTTTGTCTTCATGGAGAAATCTGGATACCAGTTGAGTTTAAGATTTACGGAAGAAAATCAATTTGTTGTCCCAGTGTAAGTTGAGCTTTGCTGGTACAAAGAAAATGGCATGGATTCTTCAATAAGAGGAAATTTAGTGGAGCCAAAACCAGGGTTCCAAGTGATTGAAAACTTGAAATATAGTGGTAGAAACCCAGGTTTTTTTCATTTAAGCATGTTGACAGATACAAGTAGAAACATGATAATTATGTTGAAGTCCGTTCTTGGAAAGGTTCTAATGAGACAGAGGGGGGCCTTCATGGAGACAAGTCTGGAACAAGAATTTGGATGTACCTCATGTGGCTATCCCATGCACCAAAATACATTTACAGATGATCTGAACATGATATTTAATTTAGTTTATTCAGATAATATGGAAGTAATGTTTGACAAAAAAGGATTAATGAGTTTCCAAGCCCAATCAGCTTTCCAAGATTTTTTTCAAGAACATCAGGCAAATTGTTTCACTCAAAGAGTACCGAAACTTCTTTTAAAGGGAAAACTTCCTTGGGACTGGGACCTAACCTCTACTTGTCGTGTTACTAGGAACAAAAGTCTTTTCAGTCATTAAGATTTCTGCCTCATCGGCCATATAAAACAAGTTTCAGATTTTGACTCAGACGATGCCACAGACACACAGCCTGCTTGAATATGCATGTATAGTGTTAGGAAAATTCTTCTAGATAATATGCTGTACACTTGATTTACTTCAATCACAGAGGCCCATTCAAGGTTAGTTCATTTCCATGTATAGGTCCATCACAATGAATTAGAGACACAATTACTCTTTTCTGATATATATATATATATTAGAAAGGTACCCAGTACTGGTATAGTCTTAGTATGCTCCCATCTTGCAATCTACACTTCGTAACCGAGTATCAATTTACTATATGTATAGGTCCATCACAATGAATTAGAAATAAAATTACTCTTTTCTGATAATGTAAACAATGTACACAGTATTGATTTTAGTACCATTACTGGTACCCAACCGGTACAATGTTGGTACAAATCAGTTCTTGGTGTCGATACTCAGTATGAGGGGCATACTGAGTATCAGTTTACTACAAGTATGCCTGGTATGGACTACTATAGTCTGGCATTACACACCATGTATGTAACAACAATGATAGGTTCTCATGGATTCCTTCAACACCCCATAATTTGCATATTCATTAAGTAGTAAGCAGTATTAAAAACAATAACAACTCGAACAACATAGTTTCTTGATGACTGCCAAGAAAAAATATAAATCATCTAACCTGTAGGAAAATCAAACCATAATTGAATAGATACCTTTAGGAGATCAAAAACCTTCTCAGCAATATACTTTTGTTGAAGATTTGCACCCTTTTGCTGCACCTTATCAGGATGTATGCATAAGGTTGCTTTCCTATAAACCTTTTTCACCGCAGCAGCAGTAATTAAATCAGTCAGAGATACAGGCTGCCAGCCACATTCAGGCCAAAGCACCTGCTCGCAGTTTGCAACACAAACAAGAAAACGTAGTGAATGATAACTGACAGGGAAACAGTTTAACTTCTCATGCTCAAGCAAAATTAAAGTCTAGCTTTCTCCTTTTGTAAAAACAATTTCCAATAGGAGAAAACAGAAGGAACTTGAAATGAATCCTTATAAATTTCAATTCATAAACTACCTAGTCCTTTAGTGTTAGAAAAAACTTAATCCCTTCCTATATGGAATGACATATATTGCATGATACCTCCTCTGTTCCAAATTTTTATCAATTTAAGCAATATATCTTGCAGGCACCTAGTAAATGCGGTACATTTGCAGAGTGGCACAAATAACAAGCCATACATTTCATCAAATTTGAACAATGATAGAAATATGCTTAAATGTATTTTCATTTCTGAGACTCCAATCAGAGATACACTTAAAGTCTAACTCAGATAATCATGTCCATATTGCCAGATACATGCCTAAAGCATCTTTCTCATATGTTCCATATTGAAAACCAGAAAGAATCAGGGGGAACGACTAAATTGTTTGTCTTGCATATGGTAGAATTATGACAGTCAACATTTTTTGGCTCCTTTTCCTCTTCAATGTTCCATTGCTCAGCAGGTCACAGCGGCTTAAAGGATGGAGAAGGAGAATAGTCAAAAGAGGAAACTTCAATGTCATCTTTTTAATGCATCCACGATCATCCCCTTGCTTGTCAAGCATTGCTCCTGATCCATCCATCCCACCCCCACCCCCACCCCCCCCCCAAAAAAAAAGAAAAGAAAAGAAAAAAACTCCAAATGAAAAATCAACAGCAATAGCAGCCAAATCATTTTCCGCCCATCAGGCAAGCTCCATAATCATTTCCTCCTAGACATGATGGCCAAGCAGTAAAAGGAGAAGGTAGCAAAATGTTCCTATAGATGGATATTTCTTAAAAACCATACTGGTGACAAGCCATATATCAAGCTCCTTAAAAAATTTATAAAGAAGTAAACAAAAAATTTATAAAGGAAAGATGAGGAGAGGTGGCCTAGGTATCTGCTGTTAATGTCACACACAAGTTTGGCTTCCTAATAGCCTTTTCTAAATGCATTGTCAAGGCATGAAGGATGTGTGGTAGTTGTTTATCGATCTAGACATATATCAGGCAGTAGAAAAGGAGAGCTAGCAAATGCTCCTATAGATGGATCTATATTCAAAATCATACTGGTGACCAGCCATATGTCAGGCTCCTTAACTAGTAAAATTTAAAAGGATGAGGAGAGGTGGCCTTGGTAACTGATGTTAATCCTTCTCACAAGTTTGGCTTCCGGGGAGCATTCTCTCACAAGCATGATTAAGGTGGGAAGGATGTGTGGAAGTTGTCTATCACTACTCAAAAAGTAAGGGGGTAAAACCTCTAGATGGTTTCTCTTCCATACATGCACCAAGGAGGGATTTAAAGGGGAAGTTGGCTGTTATTGGAATCCAAACACGTAAATTTTACTACTGGCGAGGCGAGACATGAGGCACTCCTGGCGCGACGAGCAGTGCAAATTGTTCTGGAGCCACATGGACTTTGGAGTCAGGTCATGATAGCGAGATATGGTCATGCAAGCTCAGCTGGCCAGGTGGTGGGCGGCCGGAGGACATCTTTCATGTGGCGGGAGGTTGGGAGGTATATGCCTATGGCTCTAGCACATACTAGGTGGTTGATTGGCGACAAACGGAGCATTGACGTGATGGAGGACCCTTAGGTGGATGCACTTCCGTTGAGGCTATGGCGGACGATGATCAGCGGTAAGGGGACTGCGGGGCTCCGAGTGCAAGACCTCATGCCTAGGGAGGCAGAGTGGGATGATGACAGGTTGGGCCAGTTATTCGGAGAGCACTTAGCAGAGCGGGTACAGGCTCTCCCCATCCCGGGATCAGCAGGTCCAGATGTTAGGGTATGGAGCACCACTTGTAGGGCCAGACTCAGGGTTGGTGATGTTTCTCGGATTCTTCAGCAGGAGTCGGAGCTAGGTAGGGACTGTGGCTGGATATGGAGGTTTAGGCTACACCAGAGGGTTGCATTATTCCTCTAGAAGATAGCCTGGGACTGTCTGCCGACAAGCTTGGCGCTGAGCCGACGTGGTGTTAGCATTCCTCCTTTATGCCAGTATTGTGAGGTAGACGAGTCAGTGGATCATGCACTATTCCAGTGTGTTTGGGCGGGGGGGCTTGGAGGTTGTCCGGGATTCTGGTGGTAGCTTGGAGCCGGAGGGATTATTTTCTGGAGGAGGTCCGGCATTGGTCCAGTTCCCCCCAGATGAGTTCTGTGGCTATTAGGGCGTCCTGCATAGCTTACCAGGTATGGATGGCCAGGAATGCCGAGTTTTTGGCGAGCCTAGCCTGTCCCCACGGTTCGTGATGGAGCGGGCTCGGGCACAGGCAGCAGAGTTCCTTCATGCAGGTCTGGATCATAAACCTTTGACAGCTCGGGACACCTGGGGCTCCCATACTGCTTCAGCAGCTTCTCATACGGTGTTTTTCACCTGAAAGCCCCCACCCCTAAGCTTCCTCAAGGTCAATTTTGATGGCTCAGTCCTGGACGGAGACAGGAGGAAAGGAGCAGGTTTTGTTATCAGGGGTCCGAGCTCCAGCATGGTGGCAACAGGGGGTTGTCAAATCTTCGATACCTCGGTCCTAGGAGCAGAGCTACGGACGGCTTGGATGGGATTACGGTATGCACGACATGTACTTCAGGCGAGTTCCATCCTCCTAGAGGATGATTCGGCCACAGTGATCAGCTGGGTCCGGAAGGGCTCTCACAGGGATGGAGGAATTCATTCTTTGCTCCGTGATATATGGTTGATGGTGAGGGAGGGGCTTACTTTTCAGGCTATGCATGTTATTGCAAGGCAAACGGGGCGGCGGACTGGGTGGTGGAGTATGTTGCGAGCCACTCAAGAGGCACCCTATGGGTTGGTAAGGATGACTTGCCCGGTGCATTCCGGGACCTTTTGTTTGCAGATTCCGCTGGGTGTATTCGTACCCGTGTAGTATGAAATGCCCGTTTTTAGCACAAAAAAAAAAAACTCCAAAAGAATTCTCTTTTTATTATTTAAACGAAAGTGTGAAAGAAATACCTTTCCATTGTTCAAGAAAGAGATAAGTGAAAGAGCTCTAGCACACTTCTGTGGAAGGATAAGTCTTCCTTCACAGTGAGACCCTTATAGGGTTTTTTTCATTCAGCTTGCATAAGAAGGGATGAAAATAAAGGGGCACCTGTCATTAGTGCCCCAATAGACACCATAGTAAATACACACTCCCATCATTATAAGTAATGAAGAATTACTTTTATCTTCCCTTTGTTCAGCTATAGTTTGCAATATTTTAAGAGACTAGCTTGCAAAGTGCTACTAGATTTATTTTCAAACTAAACCAAGAGTATCAATGAAGCTTAACCTATAAAAGGATGACCATTCTTCTTGTAAGCAGCATATTTAGAATTTATATTGACCATTCTTCTTGTAGTCAGCATATTTAGAATTATATTGATAGATGTCGAGTTCTTTTCTTCTTCCAAAATTGCATTTCTGAAATGCCGAACTTCTCTAGTTCAGTAATTTCTCCATAGTATTGTGTTAGAATCTCGCAAAGACTGAAATACTCTTTTTGAGGGAAGTTTTCTTGAGATCACCCTCCTCACAAAGTTGTTTCTTGATGGTTAAAGTTTATGAACTTCAATTTCAATTTGGGAACTTATCCAAAATAATAACAGGAAGAATGTTGTTTTAGCCATCTCAAGGTTATAGGAGTGGGGATTTGGTTTAAACTAGTTTTAAAAAAAACCTTTGAGCTTAATGACCCATGGTAGTCTTAACCAATATTCAGTATCTTAATTATAGATAGTCACTACTAACTGCTAGTAGTTAGGTAGATGTACCATGGTGTGTCTTCTGCAGGTGATATTGCATTGCTTGGGGAGCAAAATGAGGGGGAGAGAGAGAAGACTAAAAACTACTGTATTTATAGAAGAAAGCTTGAAAGAGATTAAAAGTCCACAAAACAAAAATAGAAATGTACGAAATGCAATGTTAGTGAGAATACAAACAAAGATAAGGCTCCTATTAAGGTTGATTGATTATAAGATACCACAAAGTGACTGTTTTTATTATATAGGATCCAATATACAAATAATGAAGAGACCAATGAATATATGGGTGTGTGTGATAGAATTAGAGCTAGCTAACGTGCTTCTACGGCACGTGATGAAATATCTGGGTGAACTAAAGGAAATTTTTCTAGAATGAAAATAGATCTCGCAATGTTGTATGCCCCCAAAAGTAGGACCAAAGAAAAAATAAGTTTAGAGTTGCTGAGCCAAGAATGTTGAGGTGCATGTGTAGTAAACAAGCATAGAGTGAGAATGACAATATTAGAAGGGATGTAGTAATTGCATGAATCAAGGACATAGTGATGCAGAAATGATTGAAATGGTATAGGCATGTGCAACAAAGAAATTGAGGGGCTTCAGTAAGAACTTTGATGTAGAAAAAGGCACAAGGTTACATGGATGGAATAAGACAGGATAGGGAAAAGCTTGAACTGACATCAAAGGTGGCTAACAAGAAAATATGAATGCAATATGAAAGGTTGGCCATCGGAGTGAAAGGTCTAGAATAGAAAAACTGCAGCTAGGGGACCAACTAGCATCTACGTGCTTGGCAGGTAGCCCAAAAATAATATATTCATTAATTTATTAAAAATGTTTTTTTTTGTTTTTTTTTTTTTTGGGGGGGGGGGGGTGGTGCAAGGAATAGACAATATGAGGTCATTAAGGATGAAGGCAAATACACATATGTACATTTATGGATGTTTTGGGTGTGCGCCGGAATACATTTGAACATTGCAGCGTAGGTTAAATGCATCCCCTATTATTAAAAATTTAATATTCAGCAGCGCCTTACCGGTTGAACCTATCATTATTAATATTTAGCAGCAATTCTCAACCTAATAACATTCCTATACAAATGTATCTTATCTTTCACCTTAAACTACACCTTATCCGTTTAGATTGGTGTTATTTTGATAAGGCAAAGTTTGATCTTTTTAAAAAATTACAATTATGCTACCAATTCTCAACCTAATAACATTCCTATACAAATGTTGGCAAATTCTTAATCTAGGCAATTAAGAAGGGCTTCATGTGATACATGGAAGACCAATTTTTCAGAAGTAATTAACGTTCAAGTAATGATTAAAAAAAGAAATAAATGAGGAATAATTGACATGTGGCTTTTATTGATTCAGAAAGGCATCTGCGAGTTACAGAAAGATAAATTCGTGGGTGATGAGGAAGGGGGAAAACCTTTGAAGCGTGCATCAATATATATTTAATGGTGTGGAAATGTGCAGTATGCTGAGTGTTGGGACTCCCAAAGTTGAACCAATAACAGTAATGGGCCTTTACAATGAGACTTCATGGCATATTTAGCTCATTTCTAGGCTCTAAGATTTTAAAGGATGTTGAGGTCAATGTGTGAGAACTTGATAGACAGAGCTGCAATGAGAACATAAAGGACATTTAGGAGTTGCGCCCACTGGAGTAACAATCTGAAATAACATGTCTATCTGCAGCATGCGCAAGGATGAGGTAGGCCTCTAATCTTGGTGATTTGAAAAAAAAGGTGTAGAGTCACGACAAATTGGATGAACCATTGAAAATTGACCAGAAGATGGTTTTTTTTTACGTAACTCGACCTTATGAAAGAAGCACCAGGGAAGTAGGGCACATAAAAAGACGGACGGATTAAGGCTTGTTATTTTTGTACAATTGTTATATATAAAGGTCTTGCTGCTCTATTTTGGTTTTGACATTACAAACTCAATTTTTTGAAATTAATAGTCTGCAGTTCATGGACTACAAATGCAAAGCATGAATACCATAAACAGGAACAACTTCAAAGGCAAACGAAAATCAGAGGACATTCAGAGACCATTTAAGCAGTAAATAATGAACATGAGACAAAAAGAAAGAGTGCATCAAACAAACTAGTCAATTAGGCATCCCAAATTACTGGTAGCAGTTTGTAGAATCATGGTAACCTTTCTGCTGAAGGTATCATCCTATATAAGTGAATTTCAGATTGCAGAAGTTTGAAAAAGTAACTAAAATTCTGAAATTAGTGAATCAGCAGTAACTGCAATAGTCACATGCCATCGTCAAAAGATCATCCTCATGACTTCACCAAAGATGGTAAGCACTGCTATTACAGTCTAGCATGCAATTCCATCCAAACAAAGTCAATATCTAGGTTGTAAAACACCAAACAGAAAAGAACAGGTCACAGCCAATTAAGAGTGCACGCATCAGAATCTGGGGATGCCAAAAAACATTTTTTTTGGGGGTGGGGGGAGTAGGGGGTGGGTAAGTTTAGCAACACAAAATGACAATCAAGAAACATCAGCAACAAAGTCAACCAAGTTTATAAAAAGAAAGAAAACAGGCTCACATATTGCAATGTGGATAGTAAGGCACGTAAGTTGGCTTCTTTCCCTGCTGCCCACCGTTTTATCTCAGCATCCAGTGTTTCAGCGATCCTCTGAAAACAGCATAGAGCAGCATTAGAGGAAATAGCAACTTACATGGAAGGTCTTCAGAACAAGAACCTATATCAAATGTAATTGTAACTGAAGTGATCCTTTTGTATGTATAGTTTGAATGTAAATAAATGTGAATATTAACTGCTTCATTCAGGTATAGAGGGCTTACATGTCTCTCTGCCTGATCCCTCTGAGTTTGCAAATCACGCTCGTTCTTCTCGGCCAGAGCTTTTGCCTGGACAAACATACTTAGTCAAGCCAGAATTATAACATCTAAAGAGTATAGAGTTTCTTGTTTAACCATCAGTGATGAGTGCAAGTGCCTATCCTCAGTTTGAAGCAGTACAATATAGACAAAAACGCCATTACCGCACGCTCAAGTGTTCTTTGATGTCTTTCAAATCTAGCTTTTCTTCTTTCTTCGCTCTCTCCCTCAATATCTTGAAATTCTCCAGATGATGAAGGAGCTTCAAAAAAATTAGCAATAATAATATGTTAGTCGAATAGCAATTATTAAGTAAAAAAGAACTCACATGATGGCATAAATTAATGCTAGTTGCACCCAAAGAATACTACCTCCAAAAATGGAACTCAAGTCATCCGCAATATTTGTTGTAGATGATGCCTTTTTCATGGTGGATGAAGAACCAGAAGATGTCCTCCAAGATGCATCAGAACTGCCCCTGCCTTGAGCTTGAGTGTCAAACATAGTCTCCTGAAACATCCACGCAGCAAGTGATAACCTGCTTAAATCACAATGGATATGCTGACAAATTGAACATGGGTTCTCACCGCGGAAGTAGCCCTTTGTTTTGGTGCACTATTTGCTCGAGCACCCATACTAAAGAATGACTCAAGATCATTTTCGGTCTTGTTCTGCTTTCCTCTGGCAGCAGCAGCAGCCCTTTCACGAGCTTCAGCATTAGCTCTATCTACTGCTACTCTTTCAGCTCTCATCCGTGCTTCTGCTGCAGCTCTCTCCACAGCAGCCCTTTCAGCTGCAGCCTTCTCTCTAGATTCTGCAGCACCCCTCTCCTTTGCTGTAGCAGCCTTTTCCCTGGCTTCTGCAGCTGCCCTCTCAGCTCTTTGCCTTGCCTCTGCTGCAGCTCTTTCACGTGCTTCAGCCGCTGCCCTCTGTACTGCAGCTCTCTCAGCACGCTGACGTGCTTCAGCTGCTGCCTTCTCATAAGCGGCCCTCTCAGCTTTCGCACGGGCTTCAGCAGCTGCTCTTTCCCGTGCTTCTCTTGTAGCCCTTCCCACAGCTTGCCTTGCTCTTTCCCTTTCCCTCTCAAGTTCTAGTTCTCTCTCCCTTTCAAGTCTCTTTTGCTCCTTCTCCTTCTCGTCCCTTTCCTTCTGTTCCCTTTCACGATCTAGTCTTTCTTGTTTCTCTTTATCTTCTATATCCTGAGCATCTGACTTGGCTTTTCCATCTCTTTCTTGCTGTGCTCGTTCTCTCCCCCTTACCTCCCTAGCATGTTTAATCTTCGCCTCAGCTCTATCCATAGCCTCCTTCATAGCAGCTGCAGATGCTGCTGCAGCTGAATTCGTCTCAATTTCTCCTTCATTGGTGAATACTTCTTCATGATCATAAGCATATGTTTGAGGCTTTCCCATGGCAAAATCTTCTAATTCATCTATTGGAGATACACTAGATTTCTTCACTGAATCTTTAGGATAAGAATAGTTTTGACTAGGCTGTGAAAAAGGTTCATTTTCCCTTCTTTTGGTATTTGCTTCAAAGGGCGCTTGTTTGATGACAAGTGGAGGAGGAGGTCTCAAAGGTGGCGGAGCAGTTGTAGGTTGTGTAGAGAGAGGAATTTCATTAACAGTAAGCCATTGGTCACCTGTTCTCTCCAAATGGTCATGAGATTTTGGAGATTGATCTGCCATGGCATTTCTTCCATATGTATCTGATTTACTTGGTTGCATTTTAGGAGTGATATTTTCAGAAGCCTCCATTGAAGATCGTTGAGGTGGTTCTTTTCCAAAATGATGCCCAGGGCTCGTACCCTGGACATTATTTTGGGGGTTCTCATCCTGGTTGTCATTCATCTCACTTGTATATGAAGGCACTGAATTTGAGAAGCCATTAAACACATTAGCATCATCGAATATCGACCCTCTAACAGAAGAAGATCCAGTTTTTGTGCTTCCAGAATTGGTAGTCCTACTAATATGTTCCAAAGGGTCATTGAACAACCCAGATGATGAATATGGTGAGGTTGATGTCGTTTCCAAAACAACAAAAGGATCTTCTGAAGTACTGGCAGTTGGTTTAGCTTTTTGTTGGTTAGTCACTGGAATCTCCCTGCAAACAAATAGTAACATTTAAGGCAAGAATATGAATGGCCAATATGAATCGTTTAAATAACTAGAACACTGCACCCCCACCTAAACACACTCACAAAAATAAAAAATTAAAAAAAAAACTGAGGATGCATTAAATGACGAGTTCTACCAAATAAACAGCATTTTCGGAGTATATTTTCCACATGGCTGGCCAACAAGCTTGGGAGGAGGGAAAGAACTAACACAGAACCAAGACAATTCATGCAAATCAGATGAAAATGTGAAATGTAAAGATAAAGTATATGACATCTTCATACAGTCACAAATAGATGAAGATATATCGGGATATAAAAAAGGAAAAATGGTTACTTAGAATAAGGATCTTAACTATTAAAACAAATTCTGTTAAGCACCCATGTTGTACAACATATCAATATCCATGCCGCTGTCAGTATAAGTGCAACAAGTTAGGCAACATAGTTGACCACTAGCCTGTGCCAACAAACAATGATGCTTTCCTAGTTGAGGATAAATTAACTTGGAAGTGCTCTGAAAAGTTGAGAGTAAACACTAATTAAAAAATATCGATTGTGGATTATATAAGATGGCTAGAGAAAAGCAATGAAATATAAGGACAGGTAAATAAATGATCATCATCATCCACGCCTTTTTTCCTCAAAATGGGTCAGTTACAGAGCATAGCTCTGAATCCAGTCAGCTACAGAGTGCAACTCAAAGTCAACAAGACTCCACTGAAGGAATAAGCAAATCCTTACTAGCAACTCACAACTCGCCATCGATCGTCTAAGTACTGGTGTCAAGTCCTGGTTGGGAGAGAAAAACCATGGAAGCTATAAAGCCAGTTGGCAATTGGCTGTTGAAAGAACTAAAATTATGATTGTAGTTTAAACTCATGTTACTTAGAAGCAGACCTCTAATATCCTCATCAAATTATAAAAATTATAGACAAAGAGAGAAGTTGACAAGACTTTGACATGGTGAACTTTTTTCATCGAATTGATGCAGTATTTCATGTATGGTTGAAAATAATAATAATAGATAATTCATAAAAGACTCTCCCAATTATTGATTTAATCCTTAATCCTTTTTACAAGTAATATTTAAAACAAGTGGAGAAAAAAAAGCAGTTGAACCCTCTAATAATGAGCCATAATCCATAAGCCAACTAAATGTATAAGCCCGGTTATTTGATATAGATGAGTCATGACCAAAATATAATCAACAAAGCCTAATAACAGCTATCTAGGGACAATACCTTGGAACCGTCTTTCTTCATTCAAAGAAAGTGGTATCACCAATCATGATACATATAAGATGATTTGTAGATTATCCCAACACATATAAGAAATAATGAAAGTAGAATAAAAATGCGTAGTTCAAAGAAAGATGGCAATGACAACACAAATCATAAATTGTAGCCAAGAAACAATCTTGAGAACCTTTCACATGTAAACTAAGGTTTGAAGTTTTGAATAAAATGGATCAGTTTTGGCTAAAACCAGAGCCATGGCCAGTTTTGAAACTAACTGGATTGAGTCCATTGTTCAGTGGTTTTGTCTAGTTTCTACCAAAATAGACTGAAATTGGTTATGAACGATCTTTTTGTTCATTATACTGATGTTTTAGCATCATTTCAGGGTCTCCGTTCATATTGGCAATTTATGCCATTTTTTTATCCATTTTTTGAAAATAAAGGTCGCTAATTATCATCGAATGTAGTAATGTTTTTTGTTTTCTTTTGTTTCTTTTTTTTCGTTTTGAGGGGTGAGGGAAGAATGGGAGGGAATACCCACCCAAGAAAAATTACAAAGTCCATGTATTTGGCGACCACACAAGGATTGAACACAGAACATTCTCGAAGGAGAGGAGGGGGCACTACCTAGTTCACCAAGATCAAACATGAATGTTTGGAGTTTTGTAGAAACTTTAAGAGTTGGCAGTGTGACTCTAAAAAAAATACATATGACAGAAACATTGGATCCAACAGTGTCAATTTTGTGCAACCAGGAGATAGTGTAACAGACTGAGAAAAAGATAAACAGAATTTTTCAGGTCTTCTTTTCTTGGTGGTATGGTTCAAGATTTGACATAGTATGTGTACTACAACTTACAATGCTCGAACTTTGCCTGCAATGACACAGGAAAAATACAGGAGCCGCCCTGATGTATATTCTATATATACGTGAACATAAACACCTTTTAATTACAGTTTCTGAGTAGCCTTACAAAATACATAGACATATCCTCAACCTGTAGAATAAATATTTGATACTAACAATCACATTAAAGACTCCAAAAACTACACAAATATGGAAACTGCACTTTTTAATAACTCCAACAAAAATAAACGCCAACGGAAAATTGAATATATGTGTGTGTGTGTGTGTAAGCATTGGTTATATACACACTTTACTCTTTGTCACTTTGTTATACAGCATACTGGTTGCTAGATTCATGGGTATACCAATATTGATTTACATGGTATGTTGATGCATACACCTTAAGATCCAAAAGGATGCATATAATGTTTGTTAGGACTCGAAATGATACATGGTGTATGATACATTTCACATATCAGTATATTTGTACCGTGTCTTTAAAAAGAACAAAATAAAAGAAAAGCAATAATGTAGAAGATTTGAAAAGGTAGAGCTAACCTGAAAACTTTTCTCTAACTTTTAAACATTCCAATACCTTTAGAAGCAAAGAGATAGTAAGTTAGCAAAATTGGGATGGCATTTGATTGACAACTAATACATTTACTGCTGCTCTTAGCTCAAAATAGCCCACAGAATGAAAGAAGGAAACAGAGTGAACTTGCAGCTAGCAATGGGCTTGACAACATGAATTAATGGATTATGTTTTCACTCTTCAATATGCCATCAGCTTCTCCTTCCTTCTTTAAGAAAAACAGAGTGAACTTGCAGCTAGCAACGGGCTTGACAATATGAATTAGTGGGTCATGTTTTCAATATGTCATCGGCTTGACTTTCTTTCTTTAAGAAAACACCGTTTCTCTGATGCAACTTTTTAGTTCCTAAAAAACACTCAGAAAATAAGGGAATGAAAGAAAAAACAGAAAATTAATAACAACAAGCCTAAATCCTCACATCTATTACTTCGAACCAGTATTTAGGAACAAATATTTAAGGAGAAAAACAAGCGACTATAAAGACTAATTGGAACCATATTTAAACAGATTCTCTGAGATTCGATTGAGATAATGCTCACGAGACAAAAATTCTAATATCAAATTTTCATTAGAAGAATGTAAGTTCAATAAGGATAATTAGCATCCAACATTGGTCCAGGGGTGCAACATTGAAGGGAAGGCAAAAGATACTAAGACAAGAGCACCAAGAATTTCAACATTTACAGCAGAATAAGATCACCAAGAGAGATCATTGATGGAGCCAAGATTGTACCTTTTATGCGGAGGACTGCTCCCACCGAATCCAGGTATCAGCTCCTCAAATCCAGAGAAGTCCTGGTCCTTCTGCTCCCCGGGTCTCTTATCACCCGCACCCTTTGACTCCGGCATTGCCTTCCCGAGATTCTCAAGAAGATCATCATACGGAGGTGAGGAGACGTGATTGGATCCGGCCGACATCGAGGTGAAGACATCATCATACTTGATCGACGAGCTCTTTATGCCCGGAACCCCATCAAAAATATCATCATCATAGACGGGCTTATCATATACGGGCAAGGACGACGACGTCACCGGCTTCGCCCCGGAATCCTTGAAACCCTCGAAAATGGAGTCAAAAGAAGGAGGGGAGGTAGCGGAGCCCGAGCGGCCATGGGAGGTGGAGTTCGACTGACTGGGGGGGCCACCGAAGACGTCGTCGTAGGCCGGAGGGCTCCGGTTCTCCGAGATTTCGACGCCGTGATCCCCAAGGAGGGAATCGCCGGTGGAATTCCAGCCGGATCTTGACTTGTTCCAGGAGGTGGAGGCGGGGGAGGATCGGGCGGATCCAGTCCCAAGATTGACGCCTCCGACGGAAGCGGCCTTGGAGGCGGCCATGGGGGCGTTCTTGCCCTGGGGCCGGAAGCCGAAGTCCCGGGCCAGGAGGCCAGGGAACTCGTCCATGGTCTGTGGGGGAGGCGACGGCGGATCGGGGCGGAGATCGAGCTGGTCGGTCGGATATCTCGGCGGGGGGCTTCGATCTCGGCGAAGCTCCGGTGATCGGCGGCGAGGGGGCGGACGCCTCGGAGGTTGGGGGGCAGAGAGAGTGCAAGCCCGAGAGACCGAGGTTGGTGAGGTGAGATCGGGGATTAAACTTTTGGCTCCCGCAGTGGGCCCCGGTCGAGAGAGAGGAGGACGCGCCTGCCTGGAGATGGACTGTTGTGATTCGTGGAGTAAGAAGTTTGCTGTGTGGAGCTGCGTGCTGAAAAAAAAATTTTGATTAGGGGAGAGCACTGCTGAGTGCTTGATTAATGTAATGCATTTGGGATCTTACCATGGCAACATGGCATAGGAGGATGATGAATTGACTAGTCTAATTAAGATATAGAAATGACTTTGTGTGTGCTTGGTGTTGCTTTAAAAAAAAAAAGAATTTACTTTTATGATTCTTAAAGGAAAAAAAGTTCTTTCTCAAAAAATATGTGTATATATATAGGTATGTATGTACCTATATACGTAGACTTTTCAATTTTACCCCTTCTTACATTCACCATTAAATTTTTGATATTACATTTTTTGTTGTAATGTGATCCTTCTGTGCGTCTATATCAACTAGCTACCAAGGGACTGCATATCTAATTGAATTGAATTATTTCTACTAGTTTACAACATTGAAATGGTCTCTTTTTTTTTTTTTTTTTTTTTGGGGGGGGGGGGGGGGGGGGGGCACATATTTTATGCATCATATATTATTTTTTTATTAAACATTTTCTAGAAGATTATATGATTTATGATCATTCTGTATTTATTCTACTACTAAAAAGTAAGGTAGAACGTTGATCCATGTGATCTAAAATAAAAATTTGTCGATAGCTATGCATAATCTTTTTTCTTTGATGGAAAGACAAAAATAAAGTATATTGTATTTCATTCTTTTAAAAATTTGAAATTTATTATTTAAAAGTTAAATTGATATATTTTATTTATTTTGAAATAAAATTTATATCATTTAGTTTTTCTAAGTATTAAATTTTAACAGTATCAAAAAATAAAATGAAGTATATTTATTTTTTATCAAATAAAAAGGAATATGCATAGCAATTGATAAGTTTTTATTCTAATTATTGTCATTAAATCACATGAATCTACATTCTACATTGCTTGTCAATTTTTAATGAAAAATTAATGTATAATGTAGAGAAATATATAGAACTAACAGAATTAAATGTCTTTTAATTACTCTAGATTGTAAAATTTGAAAATATGCAAAAGAATAAATAGAATATATATATATATATATATCATTTGTTTCAAAGGGGAAAAAATATTTCAAATATTATAAGTTAGTTGCAATAACTCGATTCAATGAATATAAGTAAAATAAATCATCATTCTAAGCCATCTTCAAATATTGACTTAGTGGTTGAGATGTTTCTGTTTTATTTGATGGTTAGGATTTAATTTAGCTTTCAAATAATATTTTAGTTCTATTTTTAGATCTGTTTCTATGAGGATAAAATATTATTTTATAAATTTAATAATATTTTTATGGCATTTTAATGGTGTCATCTAATGTAGAGGGGTGGTAGGGGCCAAGATGTAAAACAACTCAATCCAAAAGTTAATATGCAAATTGCAACTTCATAGGGGTAAACACATAATTTGGCATTTTATATAGAATGTACGCAAAACTTTCAATTTTCAAACATAGAATGAAGGGAGAGGGGTGTCCATCAGAGTAAAAAAAGAGGGGTATATTTGTCATCAAGTAGATGGTTTGCTTGTTTTAAAGTGGCCATATTTTCTAATCCCCGACTTATTTATTATCTCTGTAGAAGGCCACGGCTGAAAAAACTGTAAACCCATTAACTTTAGAGTATGCTAGGTTGGAGAGTGTTAGACTCTGGAATGAAAATGAGTGGCTCCCATTCCAGCTATTTAGATGGGGGAGTCCCATTCCCATTCTAATTCTAAGGAGGGATGGAATGCCTCAATTCTCTAAGATCCAATCCCTATTCTCTTATAGTATTCAAATTCCATTCCAATTCTGATTTTGATTCTGATGACGAACCCACAATGAGGATATGACCATCCTGATTCTCATTCCGATCTCGATTTCAGCCACGAACCAAATGAGTCTTTAGAGGCCAATAGTTTAATAAGACAAAATCATCTAGAAACCTAGTGCAATAATAGATGATAGAAGGCACATAAAAAAAAACTATCGGCAAGGTTAAGCAACATGAGGTTCAAATAAAATTGCATATCAATATTCAGCATTAAAATCATAATATCTATTTTGTGTGCTGAGGTTTTATCTTCCAAGGATATAACACTTGGCTCAATTTGTCGGTCGAAGAGTAAGTGCAATATGCACATTTTTAGGAGACTGATATGGAAGATAAAGATATAGCTACCCAATGAGATGACTGCAAACATCTCAAATTTATGGATAGAGAGAAAAGCAGCAAGCATGTGGACTTTGGCTGTAGTGTTGTTTATATTACATGATCACAACTATAATATTATGAGACAGACTTCGAGTTTCAAATTGCACTAATATGCGAATAGAAACTACCATTTAGATATAAGCAATAGTAATTGTTTATGCAATTGGTGTTGTCAAAAAAACAAAAGAAAAGAAAATGCATCCAAATATGAGAAATTCCTTGCTTAATCTATTTTGTAGTATTAAATCCCTACCCGCAAATGTTGACCATCTCAAAAAGGGACTCAATACCTAAAGAGTTTAGCAAAATTAATTTCAACAAGAGTAGTAGCTTACAATCACAAGGCCATAAAATTTAGACATCAATCAAAACTTCAAGTCAAATATATGATGGAAAAATTTAAATGCACACGTGGCCCGAGACTTGGTCGGTGCGCATTTGAAATTGGAAATGCCCGTTGGGCGTTTTTGCTGGGAATGACGTGGGTCAATCGCGAAATATCCGCTGGGATGTTCGCTTTGGGAATAAAAGCAAGCGTTTGCGAAATCATCGTGGGTACATCCGTGGATGGCGCGGACGCATCCACTAAAAGACCAAATTGCTCCTGCTCAAAACTCCTATAAATGCCCCTTGATTTCATCCTACGAAAAAAATAGAGAAAAATACTGAAAAAAATTATGGAGAAAAATTTTTCCTCCTCTTAGTCACTTATGATTTTTATTTTTGCTCTTTTATATTTTATTTTATTTCTTTTATTTTGTTCTTCGCTGGATCTGCAAGTCCGATCGGGTTCGTTTTGACTTCTTCCGAGACGTACCGAAGAAGAAGTTGTAGAATTGTCGTATCTCAGAAGAGGATTGTTGGAAGATCCGTACGTGGGGGTAAATACTTATTTGGGACAGCGTCTACGCACTTCGACATGCCTTCAATTAGGCTATTTTCTCTAACTTATATTTTTAATTTAATATTAGTAGATCTATAGGATTTGCAATTTTGTGATTTAATTTTATTAAATGAATAGATCTATTTTGTGCTAGAATATATTTCTTTTGTATTAAAATAGAATTATTTTGATGTCGAATATAATATATATATATATATATTATTCCCTATAAAGACTTTCCATTAATTGTAATTTTAGATTCATTTATTTATTTAGATATTATATTGCTAACAATCCAAAGAAGTGTTTGTTTATTTTTATGTTAGTAATATATAATCCAGTAAATCATTTTAAAAAGGTAATAATTTGTTTAACCTCCAGGAGATTTATCATATCTCCATTTGGACTCCTCAAGGAGTAATTTCCATATCCTATTCAAACAAAAAATTTGAAAATTATTTAATACATAATAATTAATTTATTGAATTGACTTATTAGATCTTAATCGATTATTCTAATAAGGTAATAAATCTTATAATTCATTGAATTGACATTTTAAATCTCAATTACAATAATTGATTTGCTAGCACAAAATTAGAATCAATTCTTCTAATAAGGTAATAAATCTTATAATTCATTGAATTGACATTTTAGATCTCAATTACAATAATGATTTGCTAGGATAAATTTAGTAATCAATTATTCTAATAAGATAATAAATCTTATAATTTATTGAATTGACATTTTAGATCTCAATTATAATATTTGATTTGCTGGCACAAAATTAGTAATCAATTATTACTAATTCGAAAAATTCAAATGAAAATTTTGAAAATTGGTTAATTCGTAACAACAAATTTAAGTTTGCACTTAGACTTTTGTAAAAATTAAATTTGTGTGATTTCTAGTGATTATATCCACTAACTAATAGTGTCAAAGAAAAGCTTGTCAAAAAGGCATACGTGCCTAAGAAAGGCTGGTACTTAAGTGAGTCTAGTGCTCTACCACCGATCTGGAGCTGATTTGGCTATTATTTTTTGGATATATCAACTAGACATTCAAAATTCAATACAAATTTAATGCAATCTTTTGACATAGACTTTTTGCCTTTATTCAGGTTTCTGTCATTTTTCTATAATGTTGAACCTATGGCCTCAAATACTAGTGACCACCTTAGTGCCAAATCTGAAAAATTTGTTGGCCATAACTTTAGGAGATGGCAGAACCAAATGCGGTTCTGGCTTACCACATTAGGGTTAATCTCAGCCATAGGTGAGAGCACCATTGAAGTTGATAATGGGTCCAACCCAACTACTTCACGATATGCTACTCGCCAAAACTCAAACAGGAACTCAACCTCCTCCAACACTGAACCTTCTGCCTCCACCAGCACACCCTCTAGGACACCTGATGAGATAGACTATTATTGCATCCATAAAATTCTAGGTGTCCTTTCTGAGAGGCTGTATGATATCTATTACACAGCCAAGAGTGCCAAAGAACTCCGAAAAATCCTAGCAAGCAAATATGGTCTTGATGATGCTGGGGTGAAGAGGTTCAAGGCCTCCGATTTCAATAACTTTAGGATGGTGGACTCAAAGCTTATGAATGACCAAATCTATGATTTTGAAATCCTGATCTGCCAGCTTAGTGCTAATGGAACCAATTTGGATGAATCATTTCAGGTAGCCTGTCTGATAGATAAACTACCTAATTTCTGGTCTGATTTTGCTAAGACTCTGAGCCATACCCAAGGAGGTCTCACCTAACCCAAGTTTTGAACTCCATTTGAATAGAAGAGCAGCATAGGCTCAAGAGTAAAACCTCTACTAGCCACAAGAATAATGCTTATAATATAGAGGTCCCACCTAGAAAAAATCAAAACCGACCCTTCAAAAATAAGCATTACAAAAAGAAACCTTACAACCCTAGAAACCCTAACCACCATAATGGAAAACCTATCCAATCACAGGAGCAGAAGAAGAAGAAAGAGAATGATCGTGTCCGTTTCTGTTATGTGTGTGGTCGGACCAACCATTTATCTCTCCGGTGCTTCTATAAGAAGACTGCACCTCTTCAATCCAAGAAAAATTGTCCACACACAATCAGTGCTCAAGTCAACATGGTGACTTCTGGCACTGGCTCTTTTGAGACAGCTTTCAAGTTTGTTTCCTTCACTCCTGAAGTTAACATGACTTTGCAAGCACTTGATTGGTGGATTGATACCGGAGCTGGTACTCATATTTGTTCGGATCGCTCCTGATTTTCTTCTTATCAGGTCTTAAGTGGAGGAGCTGTGATCATGGCAAACAGCTCGGAGGTGCGTATGCTATGAGTGGGACGAGTGGACTTAAAGCTCGCCTCTGAAAAAGTCCTGTCCCTACACGGCGTCCAATATGTTCCAATTGTTAGGAGAAACCTCAATAGTCGTTCCTTGCTTATCCAGCAAGGCTATCGCCTTATTTTTGAGTACAATAAAGTTGTAATTTCTTATGGTGTAATATTTGTAGAAAAAGGGTTTCTAGGTGAAGAATTGTTTAAGTTGAATGTAATAGCTCATTCAATGAATGAAAATCCTTTAATTATGAATATAGAACCTCCTTCTATTTGGCATGATAGATTAGGTCATGTAAATTATAATTCAATTAAGCAACTTATGAACCTAAATCTAATACCAAAAAGTGATCTTAAGAACCATTAGAAATGTCAAATTTGTATAAAAGCCAAACTCCCTAAGAAGCCTTTTAAATCTATTTATAAGGATTCATCAGATGGATATCAAGACATCTTTTCTAAATGGAGACTTAAATGAAGAAATCTATATGGATCAGTCAGAGAAATTTGTAATCCCAAGCCAAGAAAATAAAGTTTGCAGACTAGTAGATCTCTTTATGGTCTTAAACAAGCACCCAAGCAATGACACTTAAAATTTAATGAAACCATAATGACATTTGAATTTGAAATCAATAGCACAGACGAATGTATATATCATAAGAGAGTTGGATACAAATTTGTGATCTTGTGCCTCTATGTAGATGATATACTGATCTTTGGGACAGATCTTCAGATAGTTGATGAAGTAAAACAATTCTTAAGTCATAAGTTTGATATGAAAGACTTGGGACAAGCTGACTTAATTTTAAATACCAAAATAATTAGAAGTGCAAATAGAATTGAGTTATCCCAAAGTCATTATGTTGACAAGATACTCAATAAATTTAATTATTCTGATTGTCAGCCTGTCTTTACTCCCTTTGATCCTTCTACACACTTTAAGAAGAACTTAGGAATTCCTATCTTTCAAAGCCTATATGCTCAAATTATAGGCTCACTAGGATTCCTAGCAAACTACACCAGGTCAGATATATTATATGCTGTAAATAGACTTAGTAGATATACTGTTAATCCAAATAAAGATCACTGGACAGTATTAGAGAGGATCCTTAGGTATCTTAAGGGTACCAAGTCCTATTGCTTGCACTTTAGTGGGTTTCCTGCTATAGTGATGCCAACTAGATCAGTGATACCTTAGATGTTAAATCTACCACAGGATATGTCTTTATCCTAGGAGGTACTGTTGTGTCTTGGAAATCCATCAAACAAACCTTGATATCTAGGAGTACCATGGAGTCTGAACTGATAGCTTTAGCACCACTAGCACTGAGGCTGAGTGGCTTAAAGATCTACTTATAGACCTTCCTATAGATGAGTCACCTTTACCACCTATCTCCTTACATTATGATTGTAAATCTGCAATACATAAGTGTAAATGTAAAAATGAACAGGTACTTAAAAGTGCGTCATAAATTAAGATATAAATTGAAAAATAATGTTATTGCTTTGAATTTTGTAAAATCTAAAAAATTATTTGGCTGATCAGCTTACAAAAGGTTTATCTAGAATAGTAGTTTTAGAGTCGTCGAGGGGATTGGGCTTAGCCCATAAAGATAGATCACCATTGTGGGAACCCAACCTTAAAAGGTTCAATGGGTAGAACCAAATCGGAGTGTGACTAAAAGGAGCACTGTTTTATGCTTTCCTCATTCCTATGGCAGTAGTGCTTATAAAAGCAAGTGGTAGGATGAGTTTGTTTTTATAACTCTTAATGAGTTAGAGACTCAAGAGGCAGGAGCTTCCTTTCTAATTTTCTTATTAGGACTCACCTATATGTGCAGTCGTGAGGCCGCAATTATGAAAAATGAGCGATTCCCTAAAAAGCACATGATAGATACCTGCGTATGGCCATATTAGCGCAACCCGTTTAGAATGCAAATTGGTCTATATTATGTGTAATGTTGATTTATTCTAAGCCATGGACCGAGGTTAAAGGTTAAGACCACCTTGGCTCCACAGATGCAGTCAATTGTTACTAAGTGAAGGTTTAAATCGAAAGGTACCTACACCTATTACATAATATAAGATATTCAGTATTTTATTTTGATTTTAAAATTATTTAAATTTTTGCAGAGGATTGATGGAAAAATTTAAATGTGCACGCGACCCGAGACTTGGCCGCGTGCGCGTTTGAAATTGGAAAACCCGTTGGGCATTTTGCTGGGAATGATGTGGGCTAATCGCGAAACGTCCGTTGGGACGTTCGCTTTGGGAATAAAAGGGGGCGTTTGCGAAATCCACGGAAGGCGCGGACGGATCCGCTAAAGACCAAATTGACTCTACTTAAAACTCCTATAAATATCCCTTGATTTCATCCTATTCGGGACACGAAAAAAATAGAAAAAAATACTGAAAAAATTTTACAGAAAAGTTCTTCCTTTCTTAGCCACTTATGATTTTTATTTTTGCTCTTTTACATTATATTTTATTTTATTTATTTTGTTCTTCGCTGGATCTGCAAGTCCGATCAGGTTCGTTTTGACTTCTTTCGAGACGTATCGAAGAAAAAGTTGTAGGGTCATCGTATCTTAAAGGAGGATTGTCAAAAGACCCGTACATAGGGGCAAACATTTCTTTGGGACAGCGTCACGTGCTTCGACCTGCCTTCATTAGGCTATTTCCTCTAACTTATATTTTTAATTTAATATTAGTAGATATGTAGAATTTGCAATTTTGTGATTTAATTTTATTAAATGAATAGATTTATTTTGTGCTAGAATAGATTTATTTTGTGCTAGAATAGATTTCTTTTGTGTTAAAATAGAATTATTTTGATGTCGAATAATATATATATATATATATTATTCCCTATAAAGATTTTCCATTAATTGTAATTTTAGAGTCATTTGTTTATTTAGATATTATATTGCTAACAATATATTGTGCACACAAATTGGGTTGAATCAACATCCTAGACATGAAGATAGTTGCACACTAGGTTTGAGATACTAAACATTCAGATCTAGCTTGATTCCTCTACAATCCAGGATCACAGAGACATTGAAGTCCACTTACAGCCATTTTTTATCCGTCTCTAAAAAACCATGCAGATCAAGTAGTGAACTTCCGCCACACAATGTTTTGATTTTGCCCATAGCCTCAAGTTTGTTCTTCTCCACCCATACAACTTTTGAAGAGGGGAGATAATTTTCTTTCAGGCCGTGGCATGCACCTCTTTGACCGCTTCTCTCCGTTCCACCCAAATATATAATATCAACCATAGGCTACTTTACTTTCCATTCGAAGATTAATCTTGGTTTAATTAAATATTAGAGTAAATTATATTTTTTTTTTTAAGTTTTATATTTATTATACTTACATCCAATAATTCGTAAAATCCATACTTACATCCAATTAAATTAATAATATTAGTGAAATTGTTTACCTCATGTGAAAAGTCAAAATTGTCTTTGGATGGAGAGAAGGATGCATACATTTTTTTTTTATCCTTGGATGGTTGTTATGTTACTTAAGGTTATTTTGTTTATTTTTATTTTTATTTTTTTTTGATATGGTGTTTGAGTCCTATTTTAGGTTAGTGCTTTGACCGATATCATGTTAAGTTATGGGTGAAAATGATGAATAAAAATAAACCTCGAGAAGAGTAATTATAGATTTTTTAAATTATTAGATGTGAATGTAATTTATTCCTAATATTAATTTACTTTGAATATTAAACTACATATGTCCAATCCCAAGTTTAGCCGATTCTAGCATAAAATTGTAAGACAATATCCTATATTATTTTGGACCGTTCCGGTCCAACATGTCCAAACTTTGATCGTGCTCCACTCATGAGCCGCTTAAATGAAGATATCAACAAGTTTAACCTAAGTTTCAATTTATTTATCAGCCCAATCATTATTCAAGCTTGGTTCATTTACCAATCAAGCCTTGACATATACTTTGAGACAACCTAATAGCAAGATTGATTTGAACAAATCTCTTGATCAAGCCTTGGATTTATTGGATCAGTGGAAATCCAAAACCATAAGATCACAATGCTAACTTGGCTAGAATTATGAAAAACTCATTCCAATTCAACTAAACCTGGTCTAACCCAAACTCGGACTCAAACTGCAGTAACCAACACATCAAGTAAGATTGTACTATAGTCTAGTCTTGCTCCAAATCCAAGTCTACCCTCCAAGATCCAACAATACAAGATTATAAATTTGTTCACGCGGAACACGAGATCTAAAATCCGAAGATTCTTGTTTGAAACATTTAGACATTGCAACCGTCGGATCTTTCACGTAATACCTGCTCGCCTCCGCTAAAACTCCGCCCCGAGTTATCATACCGGTCCGCTATTACTCCTGGACCCAGAAGACCTCGTCTCCACGGAAACCACGGACAGCCGTCCATCTGGTGAATAACCGTAAAAACACCAATCGGACGGTGAATATTCAATATTAGTTCGAAACGGAATCTAATTCAATTCCGGCTATCATTAGCCGGGGAAATCCTACACCGCCAAGGATGCCCGATCCTCGCCTATAAATAGCCCGTGTCGCTCTCGCCTCTGTCTCCGCTTCTCGTTCGCTGCTCCGGGGTTAGGATTTGTCGCTCGAATCTTTTTGGGGAGGAAGGAACCATGATCGTCTACCAGGATCTGCTCACAGGTATAGCAGCCATCTTCTTATATTGTCTTTCCGCTCAAATTTTGGTTTTGGATTGCTTAGGAAAGTTCGGATCTTGGAGGCAGAGCACGAGAGTTAGTTTTTTTCCCTTTTTTTTGTAGTTATTGGTCGGGTGATGTGCAATTCTGCTGTTTAGTTGTCTCGTTTGATTAATTTCTGTGGTTTTTAAGCTTCGATTGTTGGAATTTTTTACTTTTTTTTGTTTGGTTGGTGGTAATTGTCATGGAATTCACCTTCTGAGATGAAATATTGGAGTTAATGGAGAGTTGAAGATTATGATTTTATGATTATATTTATTTGATTTATTCCTGAAAATAACCTGGTGAGATAGTTCGTGACTTTATGTTGCTTGTTATTGGTGCGATGTTTCCCGTGTCTTGCTTTCTTGGGATTGATAATTTTAGTTTGTTATTTAATTTGTTTTCATCTTTTGTTGTTGAGAACGGGTTTGTGTGCATAAAATCATTATTGTGCATTTGCATGATTCATAACATCATTGTTTTCAATTGAATATGATAATAATTAAATAGATAAAAGGCATTAAGCCCTTGAAAAAGAATTAGGGGAACTTGCTCAGCGGTCCATTTATTGACCGAACTTTAACATTAAATCCCTGTTGACCGGTTGTTTAACAACCGGTCCATATATATTTTAACATTGCTTTATGGGACAAAAATGCCCCCGCCTCTCCCATTCCCACCGAAGAAGGAGAAGAAAAAGGCAGCCGCCGGCCATGGCCCACCCCCTCCCGCGCCTGCCGCCGGCCACGGCCCACCCCCTCCCGCGCCTGCCGCCGGCCACAGCCCGCCCCCTCCCGCACCCGCTGCCCCCTTCCGCGCCGCCGGAATTACCTCCGCCCCCACGGTGGGGAGGTGCCAAAGAAGAGGAGCCGCTGCCCCCCCCGGTGGCCCCATCCTGCGGCCGCCACCGTCCGACCCCCTTCCGTAGCTGCCGGCCTCGCGAGAGGAGAAGGAAGAAGAAAGAAGGAGAAGGGAAGAAGAGAAGAAAAAAAAAAAGAAAAAGAAAAGAAAAAAAAGAAAATGAAAGAAAAAGAAGAAAATAAAATAAAATAAAAATAAAAATAAAATTAACTGTGTTCCTAGACAAGTTAACTGTGTTCACAGACAACTTAACTGTGTTCACAGACCTGGAGTCGACCCCTTAACAGCACGAGTCGACCCCTGCTCACCTGGAGTCGACTCTCAGGCTTTCCTAGACAACTTAACTGTGTTCCCAGACAAGTTAACTGTGTTCCCAAACAACTTAACTGTGTTCCTAGACAACTGTGTTCCTAGACAAATTAACTGTGTTCCTAGACAAGTTAACTGTGTTCCCAAACAACTTAACTGTATTCTTAGATAACTGTGTTCCTAAACAACTTAACTGTGTTCACAGACAACTTAACTGTGTTCCTAGACAACTGTGTTCCTAGACAAGTTAACTGTGTTCCCAAACAATTTAACTGTATTCCTAAACAACTGTGTTCCTAGACAAGTTAACTGTGTTCCTAGACAACTTAACTGTGTTTCCAGACAAGTTAACTGTGTTCCTAGACAACTTAACTGTGTTCCCAGACAAGTTAATTGTGTTCCCAAACAACTTAACTGTGTTCCTAGACAACTGTGTTCCTAGACAAATTAACTGTGTTCCTAGACAAGTTAACTGTGTTCCCAAACAACTTAACTGTATTCTTAGATAACTGTGTTCCTAAACAACTTAACTGTGTTCACAGACAACTTAACTGTGTTCCTAGACAACTGTGTTCCCAGACAAGTTAACTGTGTTTCCAAACAACTTAACTGTGTTCCTAGACAACTGTGTTCCTAGACAAATTAACTGTGTTCCTAGACAAGTTAACTGTGTTCCCAAACAACTTAACTGTATTCTTAGATAACTGTGTTCCTAAACAAGTTAACTGTGTTCACAGACAACTTAACTGTGTTCCTAGACAAGTTAACTGTGTTCCTAAACAATTTAACTGTGTTCCTAAACAACTGTGTTCCTAGACAAGTTAACTGTGTTCCTAGACAAATTAACTGTGTTCCTAGATAACTTAACTGTGTTCCCAAACAAGTTAACTGTATTCCCAAACAACTTAACTGTGTTCCTAAACAACTGTGTTCCTAGACAACTTAACTGTGTTCACAGACAACTTAACTGTATTCCTAGACAAGTTAACTGTGTTCACAGACAACTTAACTGTGTTCACAGACCTGGGGTCGACCCCTGCTCACCTGGAGTCGACTCTCTCAGGCTTTTCAGAGAGCTGTTTTTTGCCTGATTTCAGGGGTCGACTCCAGCTCTTTAGGGGTCGACCCCAGGGGTCGACCCCAGCTCAGCATAAGTCTACAATAATTTTCTAATAACACTTAACTGTGTGCACAGTCGAAATAACTGTGTTCTGGGGTAGAATAAGTGTGTTCCGGGATGATTTAAATATGTTCCAAGCTTATTTAACCGTGTGTCATGTTAGATTAAGTGTGTTCCAAACTTATTTAATTGTTCCAAGCTTATTTAACTTTATTTTTATTTTTTCCTTTTTTTCTTTTTTTTTCTTTTTTTTTTCTTCTCTTCTTCCCTTCTTCTTCTTTCTTCTTTTTTCTCCTTCCGCGAGCTGGCGGCACACAGTTAAGTTGTCTGCGAACACAGTTAACAGGACTGTGCACACAGTTAAGTGTTCTTAGAAAATTGTTGTAGAAGTGAGCGAGTCGACCCAAGATTTTCACAAGTCGACCCCAGCAGAGCAGGAGTCGACCCCAGTTCAAACTTTTTCTTTTCTTTTTCTTTTTTTTCTTCTCTTCTTCCCTTCTTCTTCTTTCTTCTCTTCCCGCGAGGCCGGCGGCGCCGGAAAGGGGCTGGGCCACGGCGGACGCTGGAGGAGGGCGGGCCGTGGCCGGCGACAGCCGCAGGACGTGGGACGGCGCCCTTCTTCCTCTTCTTCGGCACCTTCCCACCATGGGGGCAGGGGCGGAGGCATTCCCGGCGGCGCGGCCGCGGGAGGGGGCTCGGGAGGAGGCGAGCCGGGCCGGCGGCGGCCGCAGGAGGGGGCAGGCCGCGGTCGGCAGCAGCCGCGGCTGGGAGATTACAGTTTGGAAAGTCTCTGAAATTCTTCTTCTTCGGAAGGATGGGAGATCATGAGGGAAGGGGCATTTTCGGTATCTTATTTCAAAATAAAAGGGGCTCAGGGACCGGGAATTACAGTTTGGAAAGTTTCTGGACCGGTTGTTTTAGATTTAATTAACAAGGACTTTTTGTTATAGTGGAGTCTTTAGAGGGATGGGAAAGTCAATTACCCAAAGAATTATTGGTCGGTGCACAGAACTAGGGACGGGTGTCAGCATGTATAAGATACAGGTCCACAGAAAAATATATTATTAAAATGATTAAGACAGGTCTGAATTAGACTAGACTGCGTAGGGTTAGTGCTGCACCATCACTTGGCTAATTCTTAGGAAGTGAACTATGTGAGATCGTGTTTGTTCACAGTTGTGATTCTCAAAATAGAGTAAGAATTCTTGGGGTCTAAAGCGGATATGTTATTATTCCTTTTTCCCTCCTTGCCTTGCTCTTGAAGCATGCATGGCATTCTTGTGCCTGATATCTGAATGATTATGAGCCCTTGTATCCACTGCTGCGCTTAGACACCTTCATGTGTTTTGGGCTGGAAAATGGTGTTAGGAAAATATAAAATTGTGCCACAACCTGATGCTTTATACTTAAAATAGACGGTAACAAAACCTGATCAGGTGGCCTCATGCAAACTTGGGCTTCTAGAGTGGTTGAAAATTGGATTACGTCAAGGCCATAAATTGTTTTTCTATGTGTTCAATCACCCAAATTATGTGTTATATATAAATCTGAAATTCAAGGACTTGAGTACGTAAAAGCGAGCCTCAACATGTAAAATAATTTTAGATTTTATATTTAATCAGAATATTAGCATGGAAGTGCAGATGGCATCATATGTGGGCAAGTTTTGCCTGTAAAGTGATTAAAAGAATTTACAATCTTTGGTGGTGACTGATAATATCCCTAGCAAAGAAAATCTAGTCAATTATATGGCATTGCAAGCAATCTTTGACTATAGTCAGTATAGGTTTGAAACATGAAGGTCATCTAAGATAAAGCCATTGTGTGTTTTGGAGAAGCAGGCATCGATGAGATGGCTGAACATTATGTTAGAGAAGGTGACAAAAATGGTTGAGCTTGTGTTTCTAGTCAGCGTTACAGGGTTTGTTAGTGAGTCGACTTGGACAGGATTACAGGTGGATGTAAATGCCTATTAAAGGATAGCATGTTAGCAGAGAAAACCAGAAATATGAATGAAGGTAGATATTTTATATTTTGGCTGTCTTGGCTCTGATGTAGCACTACTTAGGCCTTTAAGTAGGTGGGATAAGCTATCTTGAACCTGATCCATTTTGCATTATAATGTGATGCTTTTAACAACCATGCGATTAACTGGAATTTAAAATGCAAAAATTCATCTCTGTTTTTTGTACAGGATTACAGGTGGATGTAAATGCTCTAATGAGTCATGAGGATATTTTATCTTTATATATATGATCCAGTTTAATTTAGTCACTCTGCAATTGTTTCCCTTGTCAGCTATAAGTTTACTTTGTTCTAAAGAAACCATTAGGACTTCCTGGTATACATTTATTGCATTTTCTTTGTCTTTGAAGGAGAAGATGTGTCAGAATGGTGTAGTGGTTGAACATTGTCTCGTGTATCAGTCGTGTGAACCTTGTTTGTTTATATGTTCTTCTCTCTTGAACTAGTAATCTGTATAAAGAATGCAGACGGTAGAAATCTATTTCTTTTTTGTCAGTATTCAATGTCCATGACACACCTTTTCTGCACAAGTTCTTAGTGTAAGTTTGGTTTCGATTATATGAGTAAGAAAACTTGACTTGGAGTTCAGATCTGCCCATTTGGCTCTTCAGCATGTTTAAAGGATGAACAAGTTCTTGATTTGCTGTCCCATAACCATATTTATTAAGCCTTCTACCAACTATTTTGGGATATCAATAAGTTGTTCATTGCAACCTAGCATTTATGAATATATCCAATTTGGATCAATTTCATAGTTTGACATGCTTTTTATGACTGCCTGTCAACCAAATGTCGACCTTTCTACTTTTTTCATCTGGGCTTGCAATTGGCATTGGTACTGATGTTGAGGTCCATGTATGCTGTCAACTATGTTATTATTTAAAAAAAATTATGATAGTAGGTCCAAATTTTGACTCTCTCTGTTGATTCTTTATTGATGCAGTCCTTTAAACATTGCATTTATCAATTACATGGCTTTTATTCTTTACCATGTCCATGATATTAGCACTTAACATATGCTTTCCTGAACTGATATTTTTAATGATTTGATGCCAACAAATAATTGATCAATTTAATGTTTTTTTTTTAGGTGACGAGCTCCTCTCAGACTCATTCCCCTACAAAGAAATCGAAAATGGAATGCTGTGGGAAGTTGAGGGGAAGGTCAATTTTTCCAGCTCCTCTCAATTACCCCTTTTAAGTGTCTGTATGTCCATTTATACACATTCTTGTTTGTTTGTGGAATAGCCTCTGTTCTTCTTCTGTAGGTTTTTTTGCACTTTTGTGATACATTTGGATAAGCATGTCATGCCTAGATTGTTTGATTATGAACTTTTGGTATTCGATAGCTAGATGAAATTCTGAACTTCGATACTGTTATTGGTGGGATATGAAATATCCCTACAAGCTTAAATATATAGTATTGTTGATTGATGAACAGTGGGTTGTTAAAGGAGCTGTAAATGTAGACATTGGCGCAAACCCTTCTGCTGAAGGTGGTGAAGAAGATGAAGGGCTTGATGATCAGGCTGAGAAGGTGGTTGATATTGTCGACACCTTCCGCCTTCAGGTTATTGCCTTTGGTCAATATCATTCATTTAGCTTTATTCTGGAATCTATAGGTCAAAGCTCTAAAGAAGGGTTTTTGGTTTACCTTTGTAATATCAATTATTAACAGGAACAACCTGCCTTCGACAAGAAGCAATTTGTGACCTTTATGAAGCGTTATATCAAGCAATTGACACCCAAGCTGGATGCCGAGAAGCAAGAGCTCTTCAAGAAGCACATTGAGGGAGCTACCAAGTACTTAATCTCGAAGCTCAGTGACCTACAATTGTAAGTCTCAAGTTTCCATTTATCTATGTTTGATGTAGTTTGTAATTTTATATCATCTCTTGTATGGATGACAATGTTGCCAAATCCTATGGTGAAGACAACTACTTTTCTGGCTTAAATGGACAAAATAGAGAACAGTAATTACAAACCCAAAACTTTGTGCCTCTTTTTATATATTTCCATAAGATTTATCAATTGCCTAGACCCCTCTTGTACATCTCACGGCCAAGTCCCTAGCACACTTTGAATCTTCAAAGCCATGAGCATGTGAATTTTTATCAGATGTATGGAACGAGCTATGTTTGCTGCAATTAGAAATTTATGCATGCATATTTCTGTAATGAGTATGCTATAAACAGTCATCTAAATCATTAAACATGCTAGCCTTTTTAAGGGCGAGGTACTGACCTCCTGGTAAATGAAGGACCAGCCTGAAGGCATGTCTCATGCTTTTGTTAACTTTGATCTTTTCAGTTGTGAAAGGCAAAACCATTTCTCTTCTAGGATTTTATCCTGCCAAACTGTCGGATGCAAGATTTATTCGTTGTCAAACTTTTGAGACTCAAACAATCTGATGTTCTTTGGCAGTTTCGTGGGCGAGAGCATGCATGATGATAGCAGCATGGTCTTTGCATACTACAAGGAGGGTGCCACTGATCCAACATTTCTGTACTTTGCTTATGGATTGAAGGAGGTCAAGTGCTAAGGATGATGATGCCGCTCGCAAAGGGGATGCTGTAGTTCAGTCAAATAGTACTGCCTTTATCTTTCTGCTAGAAGTCCTATTATGTTACGCTGGGTTAATTGTTCTTTTTTGTCTTTTAATTTAACCAGTTAAGTAAATACTTGTTCGAGCTTTGCTTAAGTGTGTTTTAATGAGTTTGTAATGAGATATTAAGTACTGGGTTATTGAGGAATAAACTGTCGCTGGCAGCCATTGCCACTGGCAAGCACCTGCTGCTGGCCATCATCGCCGCCCGCCACCATTGTTGGCCACCGCTTAGCCATCAAACAATCATCATTTTCACCATCAAACAATAAGTTTTTGGTAGTTTCAATTTTTTTTTAAAAAAAAAAATGAAAACTAGCTATCATGGTAAATGCTACCTAAAATATATGGAGATATTTAAAAGAAGACTGAAGGAGTTTGGATAAGTTTGCAGTTCTCTTTGCAATGTAAGATCAATACAGGTGCTACGTTTGTTAGATGTTGCTTAAAATCTGGCTTTCCAGAGATGATGGATTTTCATGGTGCAAGGAAAGGGGGTAGGCTTTACTTCAAAATTCAAAGAGGTTGATAAAAAATTATACAATGTGAGTAATAGAAAATGTTATAAGAACTACAAAATTTTTTATAGTTTTATATAAACATTAAATTCCTAGTGAACATCTTCTCTATTCTCAATCTTCTTAAAACTTTCAATAAAAAGAGAGAAGAATCTCTTTATCCACTCATTGTCTGTATATTTTTTTCGAAAAAAAATAATAAATCAGGCATAGAGGTGTAAATATTTTTTAATTCTTTTTCATGGGGATGTGTATATATGTTGTGACTTCACATATATTAAGTAGATTATTTTTATTAGAACTAGTTTTAGCCGTATAAAACTTATGTTCAAAGAAGGAAACTTAAGAAAGAACCTTACAAGAAAATATAGCTCATATTCAGTTAACAAACTTTTTATTTTTATTTTTACGATGGGATCAGAGGTGCGTGGTAAAGGGTGTGCTTCTTAACCTCGCTTCACTTATAGTACGCCATATTATGCCATACTTATACGGTACCGCTACACAATATATAGTGTACCAACATTTTGGTGCCCATACTAAGTGTACCGATATAGTAATAGAGTGGTACCGGTACACCAATATCAAAACGACAAACCTTAGCTTCATGCTTTCCGACCAGCATGAACTGATGCATACTCAGTTTTGTAATATACATTTGTTTCTTGACTTGCATGGAAACATCATCAAATTATTGGATTAATTAATTGAAAATTGGAGGCTGAAGGCTTCTATCAAGGAGTTCACATTATAATTTGCTTGTTGGTAGCAGGCATTTGGTAATTAGGAGAATTTGCTTATATTTATTCTTACCGATACATAAAAAAACATTGAAGAATTGGAAAGAATAGGTCGGGGCATATCTAGTATATTCCAAAAAATGTTATTTATTATTATTATTATTCCAAAAAAATTATGCAGAAACCAGAAAACAGATCCTGAAAAATTAATAGGCTGAGAAATTGTGAAAAAAAAAAAAATCAAAGCTGCATTCAGCTTAGGAATTTCAGTGACAACTTCTATCAGAAAAATTCCCCATTCAAGCCACAAAGATACAATATAAACCACTTTGGAATGTAAAAAATCTATGCAAATATCACCATCTAAGGAAACTTACCAGTAGTGGGGAACTGGTCCAACAAATGCAAATCCAAACATGTATCGCACAACAAAAAGTCAAAAATTTTTACATTGCAGCGTGTAAATTAGATTTAACATTTAGAGCAAAAGAAATTGAACTATCTCAGTAAAACAGGTTCAACACCAATCTTAACAGAGGCAAAACCAAAAAAATGCAGCCTTGACAAGTACAGGCTGTCTAAAGTCCAAATCCCTCATCTAAATCCAGGGTCCGCATAGAAAGACAAAGTCATGGTGTTCAATACGGATAGAATAATGCTTTCTCCCCTTCTTTCAAAAAGAAGAGAATTTGCTGCAGTGTTTGCTTTGAAAGTACTCCAAACTTCTTCTCTCTCCGTAGGAAGTTCACAGGGCAACAGCATTTTCTGAAAGAAAGATCAAGAAATAGATTAATGTGCAGTTCATATTAGCAACAGAAAAGGAATCATGCACAAATTTGGAGGGCATTTTCATTCTTTAAGAATTCTGCCAAAAGAATAATATTTCTTCATACAGTCACATAGCAAGGTTCAATTAGGTTTTAGTAACAAAAGTGCATCATTTGGTCCTGATATATTAGAGTCATACACATGGCATCATCACTACTGAAATGCAATTCAAGGAAAGCCAGCACAACCAATAGCAGAGGACATGGCAATGCCATATGGCTTAAGAACTAAGAAAAACTTCTTTAGTTCTGTAGAACATTCCACAAGAATTAACCCTTAGAATTGGTAAAATTGGGAAAATCAATGTGTTAAAAGAGAAGGTATAGAGTTGAGATCTGTTGGACTACATGAAGTGTGTCACTCCCTTCAGACTCTGCAACAAGGTCTATGGTTTACCATAATCCGTGGGTTGAGACAATGTGTTCTCCTTGTTGGAACTTGAATGAATTTTGAAAAGTTTTAAAGTGGTGTAAATAAAAAGATTTGTAACCCCCAAATTTTTTAAAAGAGTTGTTATAACCTTTTAAGTATTTCAAATTCCATTTGGAAGTTTCAAAACTTCCCATTATCTTTCATTATGGCCTTAATGAGGCCATAAGTATTCAACCGTTATGGTTGGATTACACAAGGCCTATAAAGAAGCCATTCCTTGCATCTAACAAAAATATATACAAGAGTCTTCTTCTTGCTCTCATTGTTTCTCTCTACCACCATTCTCTCTTTTACAATTTTCTATTTTATTTTATATTTTGGGCAACCGATATAGACTAGGTAATCTGCCTACTACAGACGTGCACTGTAGATTAGGCCCGCTGTGAGCCGTTTAGGTTGTATCTTGGAGCCGTCGCTGACCGCCAATACCTGCACGTGGGGAGGCAACAATGGCTTTAGGACAGTGCGTCTCTTGGCGTGCCTCTCACACCTCACAGGCCAAATATTTTCTTATCACTATTTTATTATAATTGTTAGATTTTCTTTTAATGTTATTTAGATATTTAACAAAGCATCTTGCTAGATCAACACTCCTCTCACCTTTCGTCACCTCATTCTTGTAAGGTATACTTTTAGTCACTTTTAGTAGCATGTCTCCATGCTCAAAGATCACCTTCTTAACCTGGGGATTCTTTTACCTAACTTGTAGATGATTGCAGTGTGGTGTACCATAAGCCATGCTTCGTGCTTGTTCCACTTGGATGCTATCAATATTTGTTTACATCAGGCATAAAACCATCGAATTGAACTTTTAAATCAGCAGCGATGTTTTTAAGAAAAACTTCTGAAGATGATTTCTTGGAGAGTTGAAAGAAAGGAAAGACCGAACTATTACTTAGGCAAGTCGATAGATTTCAACAAGGCCATGCTGAACCATCTCCAAGCTCAACCCAGTAGCTTGGATGCTATCAATATTTGTTTACATCAGGCATAAAACCATCGAATTGAACTTTTAAATCAGCACTGATGTTTTTAAGAAAAACTTCTGAAGATGATTTCTTGGAGAGTTGAAAGAAAGGAAAGACCGAACTATTACTTAGGCAAGTCGATAGATTTCAACAAGGCCATGCTGAACCATCTCCAAGCTCAACCCAGTAGCTGGCCAGCTTTACAAAGCTGGTAGGATAGCTCTCATTGAGCATGTCCTTGTTCTTGCTATCATATGCCTTTTCGTTTTTAAGTCTTTATCCCAAAGACCACCCTTTCAGGAGTATAATGTGCATGGCTTGACTCCTACAGACTCATTAAAAACATAAACGAACTCCATTTTATTAAGATGGTGGAAGATACCAAGTCACTTTCTGAATATATATACTTGCAGAATATTGATGCCACAACGACTTGAACGTGTAATATTGCTTAAAACTACGGTGCAAACACCTTCAATCATGTCGATTTCAAATTATAATAGGAACAGATAGAATGATAACATTTTTTGGAAAAATCATATTTTTACTTATATTTAAACAAATCCTACGAGATCTCTCTTTTGAGAGGATGCATGATATATCTTTCTTTTTCTTATCAACCCTTTCAGATCTCAGCTCATTCTCTCAGAAAACATATTTAATGAAAAATAGTTAATATCTAATTCCGATTCGAGTAATTTTGCCAGATGAATGCTTCTTTTTTTTAAAAAAAAAGATAAATTTCTTTGAAATTAAATCAAGAAATTTCCTTACTAGGATCCCAACAGAGCAAGAAAGCCTGACATCATATGGTGGCCTCATTTGAAAGATGATAATTGTGATGACTTTTGTCTAGCACTAGCAGTTTTTCCATGTGATTCATTGAACTTGAGAAATGTCTAACAATTGTCAAAAGGGAAAAACTTTCCTCATCCGCATTTCTATTTGGGTGCATGCACAACAGGAACTGCATTGGAAAGTGAAAGCACAATGCCATTGGATGTGACTCAGTTTGCCTCCTGGTTTTGAAATTTGAGTAGGTCTAGTTTTTACAGTGGCCTCAAATTCCACAGCATGTAGCACAAAACAAGAGTACATCATTACACTATTATAAGCAGGCTAAATACTGAAGCATAGTTTAATTCTCTCCTCATTCTTACAATAGGTCGCAGAGCCGGCAAATGTTGTGGATTGGTAATTGATGACATGATGGGAGTTGGCAGGCAAACAAGAGTGGAGAGTTAAAGATTTTACCTCTCCCATCATGAGGAAAGCAAAAAAAAAAAAAAAAGGAAGAAGAAAGAAGCCATCAGGAACTACCCACCAAATTTTGGGCACATAGAAAATTGTTTCAACAGGAAAAATTCCTCCCATCAAAATGTCAAATGGCTTGTCATTGACAGCATGAAAAGGACCATAAGGTAGGTCTGTCTACAAATAATGAAGAGGTTAAATCCTAAGAGTACAGTTAGATAGGACTTTTAAAATAATGAAGGGGCTATTTCTCCACTAGTATAATATTGTATATTAGCCATTTTGTGGAAGTTCTTGTTTGTAATTATCAATTTATGAATGCCCAGACAAAGCCTACAAGGACCAAGTCAATAACAAGTGTTCTGAGGTGTCATTCTTGTCTTCCTTTTCTTTCTTTCTTTCCTTTTCTCATCAGTAGGGTTATCTTTTGTAGTTAAAATAGGTATGGATTTGAATCATAGACAATAGAACATACCATGGCTAATGTCATGCTGCTCTCATTATGTGCAGTCGAGAAGTTTTCTCTAACAAGTGGTAGGATGCCATTTGTTTAACTCTATAAACTGGTGCAATAAATGGGATATAGTTGCGTAGTATGTTGCCATTGTGGTTTTATTAGTTCTAGAGAATTTTTCATGTGCACATGATGAGCACACCAAAGCATTTTTCTTGAACTATTTGTTGGATAGCAGCAATCAATCTGTACATGTTGATTAAAGAAAGATTCCTTCGTATGGTTGTGTGCATTACAGATTCAGAAAGAAAGAACAGGGCCCTTCTTGACATTTAACCTGCGGTGGAAGAGAAAACAATTGAATGAGTCCACATCCATTAATAAACAATGTGGCTGTGCCCTTTGACAGATATACAAATGATGATTTGCAATTAGGCTATCCTACTTATCTAAAAGGTAGGCTTTTGTACAAGTACATCATTGTTTAAGAACTCTGGTTGGTACTTAAACCATGGGGGATTTGAGGACCCTGGTTTTGAGCAAAGCTTATCCACTTATATCTGTAAGGATTTCAATTCCCAACCTTCTTGATACATGAGAGTTGTGGTGCCAACCTCTGTTGGTAAAAGAAAGGGCACACCTGTATATGTTGTCTTATTAACCAGCTTAGCTGATGCACCAGTCCCTTGTTCCAAGAAAGATAACCCATTGATCTCTGAGAACATTCATTGTCACCTAATTTCACTGACATATGAGCCTCGAGACGTTGATGATGATACAAAACAAGCCACTCTAGGTTGTATGTTATGTTTGTAAGGGACCTTTTCAGTTCATATTCCCCCATTCTCAAATTTGTTGAAGCCTTCGAACATGTTCTCATCAGGCAAATGTAGTTTTGATCTACTGCGAAGCGAAACTTTAGGGTTGAAAGACTAAGACTAAGATAAACCAACATCTTGGTTTATCTCGATGGCATGTTGGAAAAATTTGGAATGAACTGAGATCTTCCAAGATCTCTACCGGATTGCAATATTGAAATCTCAACAGATGAGATGAACTAAAAATTATTTTTAAACATTGTTTTTAATATTACTTAGTTATAAATGTTTATTTAAATAAGTGAATAAATATTAATCAATATGAATATGTTGTAGCAGCTGCTATCTCACATTTTATCAGTTTATATCAGTCAAGATAATAAGATCAAGATTTATATATATTGTGTTGGGGTGGCTTGATGCTGATATAAGTTGATGTCTTGGCTGGGATAATAATCCTGTTCAAGAATCTGATAAAGATCTCTATAATATACAATGGATTCTGAGACTAGCATAGCTTTCCATAATTTTCAGAATATTGCTGAGCATGGGACAAACTGACCCTCTAAGTTAAAGAGAGGTTTCTTCTTTAACCTGGCTCCTATTTAGAGCCACCTATTTACCATTCAGTTTTTCCTCATCCACTTAGAGTATAGACCTTTATATAGAGTGAATAAAAGATGGATGACTTGCATTATAAACTTAATCGAAATAATGAGTAGAAGGTATATTTTGTTTGTTCTTTGGCAACGCAAACTCGTTGGCCCAGAAATTTAACCAGTCTGAACTCTGCACATCTCTACTCCTAATACATTTGTAAGATAGTTATACTTAAGAAAGTTAAGAAAGAAAAAAGTTTGTTATATAATCACCCTTTTTCAATGTTTTGAAATGAAAAAAGTTTCAGATTGTCTAAAAATGAAAAAAATTAAAGAGAAGAATGATGTGTCTATATCTATGTATATATATACATATGCATGTATATCTATTCTAGAATGATTTGATGAATCCGGTTTACCAAAATAAAGTGTGTATATAAGTATGTATATACATACCTACCGATCTAAGATTTTCCTTGCTAAAAAGCAGCATTAAAAGAAGAATAATGATAACATTTTTCTATGAAGATCTGAAAAAATTAAAAAAAACAATAAAATTCTCTCTGAGATCTCTTCCTCCACTTTTTTGATACAATCAAACAGTAAGAATCCTCATTTTCTCTGTTATCCTTCTTTTCTGCTTTTATTAGAAATAAAGATACTTTTTCAAGCTTTCTAAATAACTAAGCAGAGCCTAGGGGAAAAAAAAAAGAACTCAAACTAGCACTATATTTACCACATCATTAATCAGATTGCATGGTAAGCGAAGGTGGGACCTATATCAGAATGATGACTGGGTGCGGAAATTAATGCTTTTTGAGGTGGCAAATGGGCCTGCCCTCCATTGGTTTCCACTCGAGCTCTCAAATAAATTAATGGTGATATGCCCTGTGAGGCTCTGCTCCGGGATCTCGGATTCATCTCCCGGCTCCCATCCTCTTTCTTCCCCTGAGGGTGTTAGAATCACTGTCAACCAAATGGAATATTCAAGAAAAATTCGAATTTGGAGAGATTCGTCTGCTAAAAAGCAGGATTAGGAGTATATTCTCTCATAGATTTCGTTTCTATGTTGCCGGCGGTATCAACAAAGCTCTCTTCCTCCTCTTCTCGAAATTACCTTCATGTTTGTTATAAATTCTTCGGTTTGGTTAGATTTCTTTTTGTGCTTGTCTGGATTTGATCTTCTCTTGTGGGTGTAGAGTTGGAGATGAAGTTTACTAAGGAGTATGAGGAGTATATGAGGGGGAGGGAGAAGAATGGGCTGAAAAAAGTTGGATTGAAGGGGTTTAAGCAGATACTGAAGAGGTGCCCAAGGGAATTCTGTTCTCAATACCAGCACCAAAAGAAGGAAGGAGGAGAAGAAGAGAATGAGAAGCCAGTTTGGTTCGGGGGTGAGAATTCTTCGCTTCATCAATGCCCTGACCATTGCACAGGTATGCAAGTGGGAATCGAATCGCATGCCACTACCTGAAAAAAAAAAAATTATCTGTTTATAGGTGAATGGATGAAGAAAAAGCTGTCTCCTTTCTTTATATTGTTCCCTTTTTTTTTTCCTTTTGGAACTTCACACCACCAGCTAAAAACTCTTTTTATCCGTTTCTCGGCGCATGGATTGTTTGCTTTGCTTTGAGTTTTCTTCTAGGCTTTTTAGCTTTTCCTGCTGGAATTAAGAAAGTTGCCTCATTTGGCTTATTTTTCACCTTTTTTGGGATTACAAGTGTAAATTTTAACAGTTTGTGCTATAAAGTGTGCATGATATTCTTACCATTGATCACCCAGGTATGCTTTTTTTTTTTTTTTTTTTTTTTTGATACAGAAAGTTGCCTCCTTTTTTTCTTGTTTTTCTTATGATACATTCACATGCCCAGGTATGCTGCATCTGGGAATTAAACACGAAAACCGTTGGAAAATTATGCATTTCTTTGTAAGTTACTGGGATGGTTTGTTGTGTTCTAGGTCTTTTTATGAGCCTTTGGAATGGAAAGTGACCTCTTTATTCTTCCTTTCCCCTTTTCTTAATTAGAGTAAAAATCTCGAATTCTTCTTCTTCATCTTATCTTGAGTTCTTTTTCTCTAATATAATTTGCTTAGTTCTGTTATCTATATACAAATTGATTTTAGTCAATACATTGGTTCATAAAATAATGCCCTATTTCTAGTGTTTTTGTTGACTTCTTTTGATGAGTCAATTGTAGTATGCGATGGGACTTTCTTCCCCTCCCTTCTTGAGGAGATGTCAGAAGTTGTTGGTTGTTTTAATCAACGAGCTCAGCAATTGCTTGAGTTGCATTTAGCATCAGGCTTTCGGAAGTTTGTTATATGGCTTGGAAGCAAGGTGAGTAGTAATCATGAAGCATTAATACAAGAGGGCAAAGATCTTGTTTCCTATGCTATCATTAACTCCATCGCCATGAGAAAAATTTTGAAGAAATATGATAAGGTATACAACTTGACTCTATGATCTCACTTCTTGGCTAATGTTTAATGGGTTCAATCTCAAATGGTCAACAATTATGGCTTGATGCAATAACGTCTAACATCTGATATCATGGAATTTTCTGGTACAGATCCATGACTCTAAGCAAGGTCGGACTTTTAGATCAAATGCTCGAAGTATGCATATTGATATCCTTCAGTCTCCATGGCTCTGCGAGCTAATGGCATTTTACATTAACTTGAAAGAAAATAAGCCTGACGAGAACGTGATGCCAGGGCTGTTTGGTGATTTCTCTCTCACATTTGAAAATGGCAAACCCATGCTTTCTTGTGGCCTTTTCGATTCAGTGAATCTTGACATTGACCTGACTTGTTCTATTTGCTTGGTGAGTTTACATTTCTAGTTCTTTTTTTTTTTGGTTACAGAATTTTCAATTCTAGTTGCAAGCAAAAAAAAGAGTTTTCAATTCCTAGAATTTCATATCCAGTGCTCCAAACACAAAGTAATTTTATTGAAAATTGCTGCCAAGCCCCCTTGGCTCACTCATGGTTTTTTGTCCAAGTATATTGTAATTGGTATCTAGAGTATGGTTGCAAGCTTGGTTGCTTTTTAGTAACACTACTCGGCCTAGAATTTTAGGTAGAGCTAAAACTTCTCGACTTGCTTCTAAAGTTATTCTTGGGAAGTGAATATATCAGATGTTTTGGAAGTCAGTTCTCCTTCTAATTGCTGTTTCAATTGGCATGCTCTAGGAAACTGTGTTTGATCCTGTTTCTCTTACATGTGGCCACATCTTCTGCTATATGTGTTGCTGCTCTGCTGCATCTGTTACCATAGTCGATGGGCTAAAGAGTGCAGATTCAAAAGCAAAATGCCCATTGTGTCGGAGGGTACTCTCTCTCAACCCCACAACCTCCTGTTGTGCTTATCTATGTTCACTTCCCATAATATCATTTTACAGTTGCTGTAACAAAATGATATTTTTCCTTTAAGACGCAATGTAATCTTGACATGTCATTCCAGGAAGGAGTATATGAGGGTGCAGTGCACTTGGATGAGCTGAAAATTTTGTTAAGCCGTAGGTATATTTCTATTTACTCTGCATTGCATTAGATTTTCTTAGTTAGAAGAACTGCTGCTAATTTGGTTTTTTCACAGCTGCCCCGGCTACTGGGCGCAGAGGCTTCAAACTGAAAGAGTGGAGCGCGTTCGGCAGGCCAAGGAGCATTGGGAGTCCCAGTGCCGGGCATTCATGGGAGTCTGAGTGGAAGTCAGCTCGATGTTTGTATTTCATTCTACTTGAGCTCTTGCTCTTCTGTATGTTGTGACATGTCATGCTATGCACTTTGCTGTGAATGAAGGAATTGTCATATTGAATTGCATAATTACCAGGTGGCATCCCATGATTCCATGAGTATTTGAAGTTCTTTCAGAGGTGCGAAATATGCCAATCCTTCTTCTTTATAGAGGTTGCAAATTGCATATTTGTAAACTCCAAATTGCTTCTCTGAACTGGAAATGGAAACAATCTCTTTGTTGTGGTGTATTTTGGTATGTTTCGCATTCATTTCAGGTTTGCGTTAGATACTCTTTCATTGAATCATTCATAAACAATGAACAGGTGGTCATAATATTTTAAACAATCATTCTTTGTTGCCAATTTGCAAACTATCATGCTATATAACTTGCCCCCAACTTGATCTATTACTGAACATCATTTACATTGGTTTTCATGCTTTGCATTCAAACTGTGACTCACTAGCCTGATAATTTATTGTTGAAACCTTTCTGCACTAAGTACTTGATTGATGTGTGTTAGTGGTTCTATTGGCGTGCCTCACCAACTAATCTATGATTAAGATCTCTTGGAAATGAACTGGAGTCCAAAATTTTCTTTGAACTAAACTGCCCAACAGGACAGATGCATGCCTGGATCTTGGTGTAAACTTTGCTATCCAATCCATGAATCCCCATTTTTTGGGATAAAATTGTGAAAATTTGTTTTTCTGAGAAGAATTATATAAAAAAAATGTCAGGATTATTGTGTTCACCTTTTAGGAAACTAAAACATAATGAATTTTGTGTGGCTTGTTGGGTCTTGTTCCCCCTCTTTTTTAAAACTTAAGTAAAATGAGAAGGAAAAAAAAGGATTCCTTAAATTAAAAAGAAAAAAAGATTTGAACAAATTAAAATCTAAGAGTTCTCAATTAGAGACATTTCCTCATTCAAAGTCTCCCCTTCTTAAATAAAAACTATTATAATAAGAAAAAATATTTTGATCATATGATGATCCAAAATCTTCCCTGCAGCCTCTATCACAAAGTTAATTGATCATTAGGCCATTCCTGAAAGAGAATAAAACCTAAAAGGAATTAGGAGAGGAAGGAAAATTTTTCATATATTTGATCTTATGATAGCTGAAAATCCTCCCTAGAATCTCTATCACATAAAGATTAATAAGTGATCAATAAAGGTGTTGATGAATGAGATCAAAGGCTACCAGAAACAGTTCTTTTGAGTAAATAGAAACACCCAAGAGACAGGTTCTGCAAAGATGGTGGTATGGCATGTACTTAAACCATTACTAGCCCTTCTAAATTTAATGAAATGAATGCTTTGCTGTCCACAGCTTTTATTTCATGCATACTTCTTCTTCTTCTTCTTCTTCTTCTTTTTGAGAAAAAGATGGGAACAGATCATGAAATGTGAGTCATAGAAGACTACAAGAAGGAACTATTCTGAAATGTTCTACATTACATTTTTATCTGGGAGAGACTACAGCAGCTCATTGAATCCATAAGACAGAACAAAAAGAATGATTCGAGTGGAAAATAATAATGAAGGTGCGGTAAGACTAATAAGTTTCCAGTGAATAAAGGTTTATTACTCTATCATTTGGGATCATATTATGGTGAAAGGACAAGAGCTAACAGGGATCTGCAACCTCCTTCTATTGAGGAAGCTTTGATTGGACTCCCAAAGCATATAATGGAGTCTCAACCTACATGCTTTCCACCAAAGAATCATAGGATCTAAGCCCAAGGAACCTGTTTGATGGAGAGGAAGTGTTCCCCAAGGAATCATAGGATCTAAGCCCGCAATAAAAGGATTTGGTAAATGGCCCCATCCTTTGGAAATCAATCCTGCCCATCTCTATGGGTCCACTTGGAGGTGATAGGAGGATCAGCCTGGTTTAATTAATGACTCTTATATCACCTCCCATTATGTTACAGATTTGTATAATTGGAATTGGATTAATAGCCACTATTTTGTCATTATTCTGCTTTTTTTTTTTTGGTACAATATCATTATTCTGCTATCGCGAACATTACATTAAGGGTAATGGACATTATTTGATCCTTTACTAAAAAAAAAAGGACATAGTTTGATCTCTTAATTTAAAAAAATTATGCTTTGTAATAAAAAATCCCTCAATGCATTAACCCAATAGAGAATATTGCACTCTGAAAAAAGAGTTTATTTGCTTTTTGTTCACTCCCTGTTCTTCATTGTAACCACAAATAATGGCTTTTATAACACTATTATTCTATTCCATAATGGTCACAAAGAGTTTGAGGTTGTTATAAAAGGATTACAATGTTAATTAAACCTTGCTTAGGGCAAGTCCCTTGCATCAAAATGGTTAAGGGGATCATACAATTAAGGGAAATGATACCATGAAGTCTTGCAGAGGACATTAGCTTGTCTTTATCAACCCAAGCAAAACTCTACCTGATGGACGGCTCTTATAGCTTTTCCTTTTCATAATATTCAATATTTTTTATATATTAACTATCTTGTAATTTCTGCAAGAGGCTTTAACTGAGAGTCCCAAATATATTATTTTAGCTTAATCGTAGATTATGAAGTTAAGCCTCTTCTATATAAGGGCAGGCGCCCTGGCCAAAATGGTGGCCAGCCATGAATTTAGTAATTCCCAAAACTTAAAATATTATATTCGTTCAATATACTCCATGCTTTACTTCTTATATGGATGTATGGAAAGGATCGATGGACCCAACAATATACTCCATGTTTTTCTAAACACACCATGGATCATGCTTGCTTGATCCTAGATGTCACATTGATCAATATGTGGAATCTCATGGCTTGAGTCTAGTTAAGATGACTATCTCATATTTCATTTCTACTTTTGTAGTGTCAAATTTTGTGTCGATGATTAATTAAGATAATGCTAAAACTCATCTATTGTATCATCACACAATTCACTGATTCTATGGGGAAGTTGTTGATTAGCAAAATGGTAATCAGGCCATAACTCACACCACTTACCTTTCATGAATTACAGTGGCTTCAAATTGCCACATCAGACTGATGAATGGAATAGTGAATGGATGGCTAATGTATGACAATAATCCAATATTCAAGGAAGTACTATATATTATAATTTTTCCTATACCAGATTTTAAAGGATTTGGCTCTCTTTCTCTTACATATTAGTAGCGGTTAGTCTTTATCTTTTATCTTATATTTATCCCACCTCTCGAAGGCCAACTCTAACTAGAATCAAATAATGCATGGCCTCATTGCCTGCCTTCTTTTTTACCTTTCTTTGGTGTCCTTGTGGTGGCATTTTGAGAAAATTTTCACATTACACGCAACGAATATTTAAGATATTCGTAGTTCTTCATATGCAAATAGATGTTTTTGGCCGTTAAAGATATTTATTCGATAAAACATCTTGTGCTATGACCACAATTTTAAATTGTATTTCGAAGGGAATTGGTTTTGATTGTTACTTTGAGACATTCATATTATTTCTCATTTATTATGTAATGGATTTTTACCTTCTGTTGACAATATAAAATATAAAGATCATGATATATAAATAAATTAAAGTTTACTAAATGAAAAAGGAATCAAATTATAGGACCAATTGGACTATTTCATCCTTTGTTTCTCTGGTCTAGATATAGTTTGCTAAAGGATTGATTTTTTAAGAAAAGAAATTTTTTGATGGCTAGGAGCTAGACTTTCTTATGCATGCCGGTTGGTGCTGAGTTGTGAGATTCTTTGCTCTGTATAAATCCGTATTAAGATTACACAGTTTTCTTACCTTATCAATCCCTCTCACATATTAAAAAAATACACTTTCTTTAATGACGCATCTAGATATTGTAATGTCCGGGCCCACAACCTACTAGGCCCAATAAGAAATGGGCCCAGTTAAGGGTTTGGGCCCAAATTTCACTGTAGCCAGTATAATTATAATAATTATCAGGAAAAAAAAAAAACGAAGGGATAAGACCGACAGGGAAGGGTGACCCTCACCCCTGCTGGCAGCCGATGCCGGTGCACCGGAGACAGGGGGGCGGCGGCGGCCAGTCCCGGAGAGGGGAGGAATGGAGCGGATGGGACCTCTCAGAGGGGGGTCTCATCCTCTAAACAATTATTAAGCCTCTGCCGGCAACCCCAAGTCACAGACCCCCAAGAACACTGAACGAGAGAGAGAGCCGAAGCCCTGGAGCCGAAGGCGAAGGAGCCCTGAAGCTCCAAGAGGAAGGAGGGACTACCAGGGGGAAGAACTGCCCAACGGTAACTAGCAAAAGAGGTGTTGGAGAGGAGGCACCGCAGGTCATCCCCGGAAATGGTAAGCTCCTGTTTCCAAAATAAAATAGAGGAGGGACTCCGTACACGGTTCTCGACTGCAGCCTCTGCCGGCTCTCGGCCGGAGGGGGTTGCAGTCGGCCGGAGCCCCATTCCCTTCTTCTTCTTCAGTGGGATAGGGAGTCTCGGTGAAGAAAAGAAGGGAGGAAAGAAAAGAAGAAGAAAGATGAGAGAGGGAAGAGGGGACTCCCGTGTGCGGCCGCGAGCGTCGTCGGCGCCGTTGGTCCCCGCCGCGGGCTGTTCCTCCCTCGAGATCTCTCTTCTCCACGGGAAGGAGAGAGGGTCGGCGACCACGGGCCGCGGCTGCTGCAGGTGCTACGGGAGCCGCCGGTCGACCTCAATCCGGCCCTCCCAAACTCCCCTTCTTCCTTCACAGGAGAAGGATAGAGAGAGGAAGAGAGAGGGTTTGGGAGCGAGAGAGAGAATATGGGGTTGGTGAAGGGAGGTTGAAGAAAAGAAGAAGAATGAAAGAAAGAAAGGAAGAGGGAAAAGAAGAGAGGAAGAGGGGACTCATCCTCCTCGTCGTGTGCGGCGGCCGCCGGCTTCGGCCGCGAGCACCGTCGTCACAGGCTCGGCCGAGGACGCCGCGGGGCCTAGCCGTGGACGCCGCCGGTTGTGGCCCGGCCTTCTTCCGCTCGCCGTCCTCCCTTTCCGCTCGTCGTGCTCCCATCGTCGGAGAAGAGAGGAAGGGGGAGATCGGGATGAAAGAGAAGGGAGGAGAGGAAGCTTCGGGAAGGAGAAGAAAAGAAGAAGGAGAAGAGAAGAAAAAGGGAAAGAAAAAGAAAAAGAAAGAAAGAAAAAAAAATATATATATATATAAAAAGGGGGGTTTAGCCAAATCTGACTAACCTAAGCCCAATTAGACTGGGCAAGTCTAAATCCGAGCTCAATCAGATTGTGTTAAGTCTGGACGAGCCCAAACTGCAAATTGGGTCAAATCCGAACCAAATTAGGCCCAAATTGATTTGGGTCCGAACCCAGTTGAGTGGAGTTAATCCCAGCAGGCCCAATTAATACTAAATTAGGCCCAGTAAATTGACAGAGGACCCAATTGGCTAGAAAAGGTTGGAGCCAATTATAAACGAGGCCCAATCTGGTGTTAAATCGAACTCCAAAGGCTTTAAATTGGACTTGGCTAGATCCTTGGATGGGATCCAAGCAAGTAAGTTCATAGTATGATGAACTAAGAGATTTTATAATAAATAAATGGAGAATAATGTAAACCCTATGATGTTGTTTTAGGTGATTAAGGATTTGTCACCTGGACTTGAGCAATTTGGAAAGCGAATTGAGGTAAGTAATCTGTCTTAATCCTATCGTAGATCTTGTATTACGTTTTATAAGATGAACCAGTGTTTTTTATACAATTTGAATTGTATGCATGATTAGTGAAGAATGTAAGTAACTTGTTTTAATCTTGTTGTGAATCATGTATGTAAGTAGCCTGCCCTAATTTTTATGGATCATACATGAAATTTAACATGTTATGCATGTACTATAGGCTAAGAATGATATGTGTATCCGACATGCTCTAGTTACACAAGATATGATGATATATGTTTTATATTCCGTTATGCCTACAAAATACTGGGATTACGTTACATGCTAAGATATGAGTTATGAAATATGAACATGAGTGGTACATGTCAGTCACATAATTCATAGTTGTGCACATATTATGTTTTCATAGCTCTTGTGATACATGCAAAATGAATGGAGTTCCATGTTATGATTTTTCTTAGCATGAGTGTAAAGAATGATGATGATTTGCTCTAGCTGCATATTGCTTGTAAGGGGGTACCTAAGAACTACTAATGCTACGGGCCGAATGCAACTGAGCCGGCCTTGCCAGTGGCCGATAATGACTGAGCCAGCCCCGCCAGTGGCCGACTAATAACTGAGCAGGCCCCGCCAGTGACCATTAATGAATTCGCCGTAGCATCTATGAGGTACTACCTATACGGAGCATTATTTATGAACTCTTAAGAGCTACTGACCCAATGTAACTGAGCCGGCCTTGCCAGTGGCCGAGAATGACTGAGCCAGCCCCGCCAGTGGCCGCCTAATAACTGAGCCGGTCCCGCCAGTGGCCAAGAATGACTTCGCAGTAGCATTTGAGAGCACGACCACGGCATGCCGGGGGCACGGTTTCATATGCATACTTTATGAAAATGATATTTGAAGCATGATCATGAGGCTCATTTCAGAGCCTGGGTATATGAGGCGGGTGCTTCCAAATCCTGCAGATGTGTTTTTGGGGAGAAGCATAATCGGTGAGGGGTGAAGGACGCTTGCGTGAAGCCCCGGAACCGGCCAACATCTGGCAGGGGAGCCCCGTGTTTCCCCCTCATGTGGGCCCGATAGTCACGTGCCCTGCGCAGGCGGGCCGTGACATCTATGAACGTGCATGGCCAAAGCATACATTGTTTTACAACGGGTTTTTTGAATATATCCTTATGCAATGTTGTATTTTGCTATAACAGCTATCTCCTTTAAATTGCATACATATTATGCCATGATGATGATTAGATAAATATGCATGTCAGCTTCTCAAACCCTGCATAAATATGGTTACCGTTATGTTCGATCCGGTAAGATTATGTATGATTACTTATTGAGCCGTGTAGCTCATATCCGTTCATTTACTTTTTCTTTCAGATCCTTACCACTGATAGCTGCCAGAGACACGTTAATTTGGTATCAGGGCTTCTTTCTTTTGGGGTAAAGCAAGTATACTATTATGTACATAAACTACATAGAAGCTCTGTATTTGGGTACTGACCAGCAGGTTGTACTAAGAATGCTTTCACATGAAAAGATTCGGTTGGTTTGACTACCCTGTTACCCAGGTATGAGGCTGCGTGCTATTATGGGCGGTAGTCGGCAATAGCACGGCCGTGTCACGGATCCGGGTCCGGGGCGTGACATTTCATGGTATCAGAGCTTTAGGACTAACAAGAACATAACAATAAAATTTGGGGTTAACGGGTAGTTAAGGGAGTTGAGACTTATTAGGGTATATTGACCTTACTTTGAATTTTGGTTGCAGTAAACACTATAAGATATGGAGGATGATAGGAGGCCACCGTCCCCAGATCCTAGCTACCGCTCCGAGTCCCCGGATACACCACGCTCTGGGGCAGGTAGCGCGGATCTAGCTGGAGTGTACCAGCTGATAGTGCAGCTCCTCCAGCAGCAGCAGCAGATACAGTTAGCTACCCTACAACCAACCAGCTCTTATTATGAGAGGTTCCGACGACTGAACCCACCAGTATTTGATGGCGGACCGGACCCGATAGCGGCCGAGACATGGATTCGGGATATGGAGAAGATGTTCCAAGCACTCCAGTTCCCCGAAGAAACGAAGGTCCGATTAGCCATCCCCCAGCTGAAGGGGAGCGCCGAGTTTTGGTGGACGACCATGGAGACCGCATACCCCGCCAGCAGGATTACTTGGAGGGACTTCACGAGGCTGTTCTATGCAGAGTATTTCCCGGACTCGGTGAACCAGATGAAACAAGATGAATTTTTGACACTGACGCAGTCCGAGCATATGTCTGTCCTGCAGTATGCCAGCAAATTCAACGAACTGGGCCAGTTCTGCCCCCAGTTCATGGAAAATGAAAGGAGTAAGGCAAGCCGGTTTGAGCGGGGGCTGAGGTACAGGATCAGATCTCGGATATCTTCTCACCTATTCACCTGCTACAGAGACGTGCTGGACCGGGCCTTGAAGGTTGAGGCCGACTTGATGAGGCCGGACTTAGAAAGAAGTGATCTGACGAAGGCCAGGTCAGCAGGAGGACAGAGCAGTAGGCCCAAGGGCATCAAGGGGTCTATGATTAAGAAGAGGCAGAACCGAGGTTGCCCTAGCTGCGGCAAGCATCACAGTGGGCCTTGTCTGAAGAAAATTGGGGCTTGTTTTACATGCGGGCAGCTCGGACATATGGCACGTGACTGCCCAAAGAGGGCACCCAGACCTCCTGCAACTGAGGGCCAGAAGCCAACGAACACCCCCCGAGTATTCGCACTGACTCGCCAGGATGCTAGTGCGAGCGACCAAGTGGTGACAGGTACACTGCCAGTTAATTTGATTGATGCCTCTATTCTATTCGATTCTGGTTCCACACATTCCTTTGTGTCAGTTAGTTTTTCCAAACAGTTGCACTGCACATCTGAGAAAATAGAACCATTGCATGTTGCCACACCTCTTCAAGAGACAGTGATAGTTGACACTAAATACAAGAACTGCATAATTCAGTTGGGAGGAAAAGAATTAGAAGCAAATCTTCTACAGCTGGACATGCATGATTTTGACATCATCTTGGGGATGGACTAGATGTCCCAGTATTATGCCCACATTGATTGTTACCATAAGAAAGTGGTATTCCGAATGCCAGGAGAACCAGAATTCTTCTTTCAGAATGACGATACGCCCCCTCAATGTAAGCCGACACTGCATTTCATTTCTTCCTTGCAAGCCATTAGAGCACTCAGAAAGGGGTGTACGGCTTACCTGGCATGTGTCACGGAAAGTTTTAATAACAAAAGATTTGATCTGTTTTCTTGTGTAGTAAGATTTTTCTGGATAAATAAAAGGAGAATGTTCTGATTTCTGGATAGCACTGTGCTATCCTAGATTCTCCAGTTTTATGTCATGCTAAGAAACTTCTTAGCATCTTTTGACATGAATTAATAGATCATCGATTTTGATCTTGGATCTAGAATATGCTGATATAAACCTCCGTCCTCCTAAATTTGAAGCTTGAATTTTTTTTAATTAATATCCATCCTTTATTCGATTGAAAGAAATTAAGGTTGTCAATTGACTTTGATGAATATCTATCAAGGGTGGATTGAAGTTGTTTATGATCTAATCTTGTGATAGATCGGGTAATCGAGAGCAGTTGATACTTTGACAAAGAAACTCGAAGTTCTTATTCAGAATTGAGATGTAGATTTTTGTGTATAAGAGAAAAGTTTGATTTAGATCACCTACCAAAAGAATCAAATCTGAAAATGTTAGACCTTATTCTTTTGTTAAGATCTAATAATGAAACTGTATTGATGAATAGAATTATTGAAAAATTTGAATTAGAATTCTAATGGAGAAAAGTGTTGTTGATTCTCTGAATAATCTGGAGACAGCTATATAATTTCACCAGTGAGTTTTTCTATTGTGGCAATTCCTGAAAGATTTTGAGCATCTTAAATTTAGTATTAACGGATTGATGGTTCCTTAGGGCTTAGACCTGGAATGGCCCCTACACCTAGCTATAACATTTTCAATCTTTCTCTTCGAAAGGGGTTTGAGGTTTTGCTAGGATAAAGGTTGATCATTAAATTGTAGGCAAAGTTAAGAGAAGAAAGAGGATTATAGATTATGAAAAGTATTTGATGCTAATGCTCTCACCTATTTCTATTAACCCGATTACGACCGTTGTGTGGACTTAATCGAGAGCAATTAATTTCTTGGGCCAAGAATCATAGCATTTAAAATCTAAGGTTGGAAGATTAGTCCTCTTTTGAAAGAGATCAAAGAACTCCTATGTGTCATAGATGGAAAGGTTCAAGTTTTGAGATGCCATGACTTTGTATGTCAAAATCTTATCAGTAGGTACTCCGAGAGAGAGACTAACTGAGATCTCGAGGATGACTCAATGGTTGAATACTTTTAAAGCCTGAACCTTAAGGTATGACTAATTTCGAGGACGAAATTTATTTTAAGGGGGGTAGGATGTAATGTCCGGGCCCACAACCTACTAGGCCCAATAAGAAATGGGCCCAGTTAAGGGTTTGGGCCCAAATTTCACTGTAGCCAGTATAATTATAATAATTATCAGAAAAAAAAAAAACGAAGGGATAAGACCGACAGGGAAGGGTGACCCTCACCCCTGCTGGCAGCCGATGCCGGCGCACCGGAGACAGGGGGGCGGCGGCGGCCAGTCCCGGAGAGGGGAGGAATGGAGCGGATGGGACCTCTCAGAGGGGGGTCTCATCCTCTAAACAATTATTAAGCCTCTGCCGGCAACCCCAAGTCACATACCCCCAAGAACACTGAACGAGAGAGAGAGCCGAAGCCCTGGAGCCGAAGGCGAAGGAGCCCTAAAGCTCCAAGAGGAAGGAGGGACTACCAGGGGGAAGAACTGCCCAACGGTAACTAGCAAAAGAGGTGTTGGAGAGGAGGCACCGCAGGTCATCCCCGGAAATGGTAAGCTCATGTTTCCAAAATAAAATAGAGGAGGGACTCCGTACACGGTTCTCGACTGCATCCTCTGCCGGCTCTCGGCCGGGGGGGGTTGCAGTCGGCCGGAGCCCCATTCCCTTCTTCTTCTTCAGTGGGATAGGGAGTCTCGGTGAAGAAAAGAAGGGAGGAAAGAAAAGAAGAAGAAAGATGAGAGAGGGAAGAGGGGACTCCCGTGTGCGGCCGCGAGCGTCGTCGGCGCCGTTGGTCCCCGCCACGGGCTGTTCCTCCCTCGAGATCTCTCTTCTCCACGGGAAGGAGAGAGGGTCGGCGACCACGGGCCGCGGCTGCTGCAGGTGCTACAGGAGCCGCCGGTCGACCTCAATCCGGCCCTCCCAAACTCCCCTTCTTCCTTCACAGGAGAAGGATAGAGAGAGGAAGAGAGAGGGTTTGGGAGCGAGAGAGAGAATATGGGGTTGGTGAAGGGAGGTTGAAGAAAAGAAGAAGAATGAAAGAAAGAAAGGAAGAGGGAAAAGAAGAGAGGAAGAGGGGACTCATCCTCCTCGTCGTGTGCGGCGGCCGCCGGCTTCGGCCGCGAGCACCGTCATCACAGGCTCGGCCGAGGACGCCGCGGGGCCTAGCCGTGGACGCCGCCGGTTGTGGCCCGGCCTTCTTCCGCTCGCCGTCCTCCCTTTCCGCTCGTCGTGCTCCCATCGTCGGAGAAGAGAGGAAGGGGGAGATCGGGATGAAAGAGAAGGGAGGAGAGGAAGCTTCGGGAAGGAGAAGAAAAGAAGAAGGAGAAGAGAAGAAAAAGGGAAAGAAAAAGAAAAAGAAAGAAAGAAAAAAAAATATATATATATAAAAAGGGGGGTTTAGCCAAATCTGACTAACCTAAGCCCAATTAGACTGGGCAAGTCTAAATCCGAGCTCAATCAGATTGTGCTAAGTCTGGACGAGCCCAAACTACAAATTGGGTCAAATCCGAACCAAATTAGGCCCAAATTGATTTGGGTCCGAACCCAGTTGAGTGGAGTTAATCCCAGCAGGCCTAATTAATACTAAATTAGGCCCAGTAAATTGACAGAGGACCCAATTGGCTAGAAAAGGTTGGACCCAATTATAAACGAGGCCCAATCTGGTGTTAAATCGAACTCCAAAGGCTTTAAATTGGACTTGGCTAGATCCTTGGATGGGATCCAAGCAAGTAAGTTCATAGTATGATGAACTAAGAGATTTTATAATAAATAAATGGAGAATAATGTAAACCCTATGATGTTGTTTTAGGTGATTAAGGATTTGTCACCTGGACTTGAGCAATTTGGAAAGCGAATTGAGGTAAGTAATCTGTCTTAATCCTATCGTAGATCTTGTATTACGTTTTATAAGATGAACCAGTATTTTTTATACAATTTGAATTGTATGCATGATTAGTGAAGAATGTAAGTAACTTGTTTTAATCTTGTTGTGAATCATGTATGTAAGTAGCCTGCCCTAATTTTTATGGATCATACATGAAATTTAACATGTTATGCATGTACTATAGGCTAAGAATGATATGTGTATCCGACATGCTCTAGTTACACAAGATATGATGATATATGTTTTATATTCCGTTATGCCTACAAAATACTGGGATTACGTTACATGCTAAGATATGAGTTATGAAATATGAACATGAGTGGTACATGTCAGTCACATAATTCATAGTTGTGCACATATTATGTTTTCATAGCTCTTGTGATACATGCAAAATGAATGGAGTTCCATGTTATGATTTTTCTTAGCATGAGTGTAAAGAATGATGATGATTTGCTCTAGCTGCATATTGCTTGTAAGGGGGTACCTAAGAACTACTAATGCTACGGGCCGAATGCAACTGAGCCGGCCTTGCCAGTGGCCGATAATGACTGAGCCAGCCCCGCCAGTGGCCGACTAATAACTGAGCAGGCCCCGCCAGTGACCATTAATGAATTCGCCGTAGCATCTATGAGGTACTACTTATACGGAGCATTATTTATGAACTCTTAAGAGCTACTGACCCAATGTAACTGAGCCGGCCTTGCCAGTGGCCGAGAATGACTGAGCCAGCCCCGCCAGTGGCCGCCTAATAACTGAGCCGGTCCCGCCAGTGGCCAAGAATGACTTCGCAGTAGCATTTGAGAGCACGACCACGGCATGCCGGGGGCACGGTTTCATATGCATACTTTATGAAAATGATATTTGAAGCATGATCATGAGGCTCATTTCAGAGCCTGGGTATATGAGGCGGGTGCTTCCAAATCCTGCAGATGTGTTTTTGGGGAGAAGCATAATCGGTGAGGGGTGAAGGACGCTTGCGTGAAGCCCCGGAACCGGCCAACATCTGGCAGGGGAGCCCCGTGTTTCCCCCTCATGTGGGCCCGATAGTCACATGCCCTGCGCAGGCGGGCCGTGACATCTATGAACGTGCATGGCCAAAGCATACATTGTTTTACAACGGGTTTTTTGAATATATCCTTATGCAATGTTGTATTTTGCTATAACAGCTATCTCCTTTAAATTGCATACATATTATGCCATGATGATGATTAGATAAATATGCATGTCAGCTTCTCAAACCCTGCATAAATATGGTTACCGTTATGTTCGATCCGGTAAGATTATGTATGATTACTTACTGAGCCGTGTAGCTCATATCCGTTCATTTACTTTTTCTTTCAGATCCTTACCACTGATAGCTGCCAGAGACACGTTAATTTGGTATCAGGGCTTCTTTCTTTTGGGGTAAAGCAAGTATACTATTATGTACATAAACTACATAGAAGCTCTGTATTTGGGTACTGACCAGCAGGTTGTACTAAGAATGCTTTCGCATGAAAAGATTCGGTTGGTTTGACTACCCTGTTACCCAGGTATGAGGCTGCGTGCTATTATGGGCGGTAGTCGGCAATAGCACGGCCGTGTCACGGATCCGGGTCCGGGGCGTGACAGATATTATGCTATTTGTGATGTATTGAGGATTTCTTGGCAAAAACTGGCGAAGCAAATACCATAAATTGATTAGTGATTACAGACCATTTTTACTTAAAGATTTGAATTGTCTTTCTTAAAAGACGAGCAATAACTCTCTTTTGTTTTTTCACAAAAACATAGCAGTACTTTAAAATACAAGATATTGCAGCCTTAACAAACTCACAACAAGCAACTAATTGAATTAATTGTTTCCTTCATATGTGACAAAAAATGTCTAAAAAAATTGATTTTCATTCTTATAGACCAAATGCTATTGCATTCATTTCAAGCATACAAAGTTTACCAATCAATTCTACAAAAAAGAAAGCTTCACAGAAAAATATTGTCCCTCTACTTGACGATCCTAATAAATACTGTTGGGAATTGTGTCCTAAAGCCAATTTTTTGTTAATTGTAAGAAATTGGAGTTTGTATATGTTTAATTAAAATGAATAAAATTTATTCTGGCATTTTTTCATTTATCACAAGTGTTTCATCTTCAATTTGAACTCCTGTGTATTGTGATAAAGTCATTAGGACTAATTTAATGGATAAAGAAGGTTTTTATCATTTAGTCCTTAAACCAGTTCACGACCAAATGATGAGCTATCAATTGGACGATAGCTATGTCAAGTATAGGTCGTTGTGTGCCATTTAGTTGGTTGTTCTCTTAACCAAAAAGTCTGGAGACACTGTATGGCATACAGGTGAGATGTAGGAGTACATCATCGTTGAACAGTGACTCACCTGCGGAGCACTCCACTGTCGGGAGTTAGCTCGCAAAGCGTATGGGCATAAGTACCCCTTAGACCTGAGACTATCACAGTAACTTGCAAGCAACTCACTGTACTTAGGCACTAGACGACCTGAATTTTTAATTCGGGGTCAGAAGGATGCTGGGTACAGTCAAGTACTCACGAAGTCTGTGTATGAGTCAAGAAGGGATTGACCACTCCAGATTATAGGAGTTGATGTCTCGCTGTGTTTCAATTCGGTAAAACCTTGGCTAGGGTAAACCAAGTGATAGGTCACTTGATCTGATTACTTGAAATATACTATGGATGAACGAATCCAGAGGTCGACAGTCCACTCTGAGGTCATCTTGAGCATCGATGGTCATAGGAATGAATTATACAGTAACCATATGTCTAGGTTCTTGAATGTTGCTTTGCATATTCGACCTATTCGGACGTCAGGTATCATTGCTAGATGGTCACCTCGATTAGTGCATGGACTAGTCCATGGACTACCGGCTTAGTGTTCGAACCTATCGGAGTCACGCACATTAGTCAAGCTAAGTAAGAAGGACTTGACCCAATTTAATTAATAATTAAAATTGTAGGTTATTTGAAATTTGGTCCTGTCTATATTCATCTAGCACTGAACATGAGGTACATGCTAAATTTCATGGATGAACAACTAATTAAGTCTGTATTCAGGGTCGATCAAATTTCAATTAATATAATTAAACATGATCAGGACTCAATTTTTGAGATTGGGTTTGATTGGATCTCAATTAGTATAATTGGGCTCGTTCATGATTTAATTGGGATTTAATTTCGTATTTGTTTTGATCTAAGTCGAAATTGGATCGAGCCGAGACTGGACCCAATTGAACCTCCCATGAGTCGGACTCATGTGGAATTTTTTTGGGTCAAAAAAATCATTCAATTGGGCCATCAATTTGGTTTAGAACCAAGTGAATCAATTAGGCTAACCCATTTAATTGAACCGGTTGACCCAATCCAACTTTTAATAACCCGTGGACCTATGGACCTGTGGACCAAAGCTCACATGGACCTTTAACTCTCTTTTCCTATGGACCCTTAAGGTTTCTTGTGAGCCGCGATGGAGAAAAGCCTGGGAGGAGAAAACAGAGCCTTCTTCCTCCCGGCTTCGTCTCCACACCACGTCACCATCCGAACTCCGTTCGACTTACCGTCTGGACCGGAATGTCCAGTTTTTGAACCGGCTACATTCCGGTTCAATTTGATTTTTGAAATCCGGCTGTTATCGGATGGATTTACTATTTTTCCCCATGTTTGTTTTTGAAACGAATGTTATGAATTCATAATGTATGGATTCGTAAAGGCAGTCAATTACTCCGATTAAATCCTCTCAGCATTGGCCTATAAGTAGGCCACCGTTTCCTCTCGATTTACAGATGAATTGTGAGTGAATCGGAGAGAAAAACTAGAGAGGATTAGTGAAGATTGAAGTCTTTGTCTGTGTATAAAGCTCACGAAACAGAGAGGCTTAAACGGAAGTTCTGTAGGAGAAGAAGAAGAGAGAAGAAGTGGTTTTTCTCTTTCAATCCTCTCTCCGGTGGTAAGCATCCAGATCCCGCGACGTGTCCTCTTCTTCCTTTCCTCTGTGATCGGCGTCCGAGCTCTCGGGCGTATAGTGAAGATACGGGAGAGAAGGAAGAAGTAGAAGGAAAAGAAAGAAAAGTGTTTTCTTCTAGGATCCTTTTGCAAAACTGGTTTTGCAAAATATAGACACCATCCTACCTTCCTACGAAGTTTGGCGTGCGCGCGAAGTAGAGGGCCTGCAGATCTAGGCCTCGCGAAGTAACGTTCAAAGATCTAGATCTGCCCTACCTCGACCAACTTTCGCTGCGGGATCGAGGTATGTTTTACATAAAAGTTATGCTTAATATTTATAACTGTTATAAATAAAATTTTAAAACTGATTTTCATGTCTGGCGTCCGATTTTATCGGACAACTCGGAAAATTTTCCCTACAAAAACTACCTTCAATTATAATATGCCTTGACTACATGATATCTATCACCAATTTCCAAAGCATGCACAAGCACTTAGCAACCGGTAAATTACGATTATTCATTATTTTTTCAATTTTTTCATATATTTTTTTATTTATTTTTAAATTTTTTTCTTTTTTTATTTTTTTAGTAGGAAAAGTTTGTAGGTAGTAAAGATGAGTAGCCATATCTCTCCTAAACTTACTCCAATCCAACTTAGGTTTCTGTTGCTGGTGGTCCAAATCGAGAACGATTGACACAGCGGTGTGAACGGGGTTCCGTCTGAGTTGTCTTGGTTGGTGTTGGTTACGCTCCACCTTCCACCGGGAAACCTGCGAGCAAGCCTCGCACCACCACTGGGGTAGCGGGGGCCCTCCGACGATCAAGTCAGAGGAGATTGGAGGAGGAGGAGAGATGATAATAGCAAGCAAGAGAGTGCTCTGGAAGATATTGCTTACCCCCCCTTCTCCCCCCAGCCGCATATATACCTGGCTGGGGGGTCTCTCAGGGGGGTTTGTCATCGTGGGGCGCGATGGAGTGGCCACTGACATGGCCGTTACAGGGCGTCGTGGAGCAGCGCTGGGTACGGCCATGACAGGGCGTAGTGGAGTTCCGCTTTGTACGGCTGATACAGGAGATCGTGGAACAGCATCGGATACAGCCGTTGCAGGGAGTAGTGGAGCAGGAGGCCTCGGAGTGCCTCTGGGAAGCAGCCTGTCGTTATCAAGAGATCTCCGACTCGGGGTCGGAGTGCTGGATCAGGGGGCAGCCGACTCGGGGTCGGGCTGCGGTGCTGAGGATATCCGACTTGGGGTCGGATTGCTAGATTAAGGGGCAGCCGACTCGGGGTCGGGCTGCGAAGCCGAAGATGTCCGACTCGGGGCCGGACTGCTGGATCGAAGGACAGCCGACTCGAGGTCGGGCTGTGGAGCCGAAGATGTCCGACTCGGGGCCGGACTGCTGGATCGAAGGGCAGCCGACTCGAGGTCGGGCTGTGGAGCCGAAGATGTCCGACTCGGGGTCGGATTGCTGGATCAAAGGACAGCCGTAGTCTTCATGGGCGCGCGTGCCGGTCACGTGGAGCATGGCAGCTTAGTTCCCCCGTAACAGTAGCCCCCCACTTCCGAGCCTGGAACCAGAAGGGGAACGGGTGAAGGGAGTGATGCTTCGAGATTGCCGCCATCCCTCGGAGAGGCGCGCGCGCTTCGAGCTCCCCGCCTTCTTTATGGCGTATGGCGGTTGTTGCTGACCTGGCAGTCTGAGGATTTCGGCGGACATCCTTCCTTAATGGTGTCGATTCGCCTTTGGGGCGCGAGCGACCCTTCGGCGGCCAGGCGTCCTCTGGCGTCATCGAGGCATCACCCGCCTTTCCGCCTATTTAACCGGGGGCCCTCCCCCGTCCGTCTTCCTCTTTACAGACATTTTCGAGTTTCCCCTTTGCGCTGCCGTTGTTACCGTCGGACTGTTCGCTTGCTTCTCCTTTGACGCTCTCGGAGCCGTTCTTCCTTCTCTTCCGGTGAGTTACCCCATTCTTCTACTTAGGGCTCTCCATACTTTCTCCTTTTGTACTAGTGTACCCCAGTCGTCCCGGTCTTTCCCCCCTTCTTGTCCCCGTCCTGACCGTAGGTTTATTGGCCATTAGGAATGGGCGAAGTGAGAGCAGACCACATTAAGTCGGAGCTGGTCGCCGAAGACTTAGACAAACTCGTGGCTCGGTACCACCTTCCCGAGGCCTGCAACGTTACGCTCCCGGGGCCTGAGGAGAGGATGTCCCATCCTCCTCCAGGGAAGATCGCCATCAATGAGGGCATTCTCCAGGCCGGGTTCCGCTTTCCCCCTTCGGACTTAGTCGTGCAGGTACTCCGGGGTTTAAGAGTTGCGCCGACGCAACTGGTGCCGAACTCGTGGCGTGCCCTGACGGTCTTCCAGGTTCTCTGCCGCATGCACGAGATTCCCGCCACTCTGAATGTTTTTTGGGAGTTCTACAGCCTGAGTGGCCACCCCCAGGACAAAGGGTGGTGGTGCTTTGCGGCGCGGCGAGGGTGCGGCCTCGTCAAAGAGGCTCCTTCCTCCATTCACGGCTGGAAGGAGCGTTTCTTCTTCATCGATGTAGATCCCTCTTGGGAAATCAGGGCGACCTGGGAGACGCCGATGAAGTCCCCGATCGGCCTATCGAGACTGTCGAGGGAGGAATCCGATGGCTTGGCCGCCTTGAAGGGGTTGGTTGCCGAGGGCCAGCTCCCCCGGTGGCCCGCCTTATTTCCGAGGATACCTTGGTGAATGTCGGTCTGAGCTCGGTCCCCACCGACCGTGAGCCCGCTACCATTTCTTTTTTGACTCTTTTCTCCTCTTTCGTCTCGTTCTTTCCTTCGGTTTCTCAGCCCTCGACCATCTCGTTCTTGTTGCAGAGATTGACGACGTCATGTGGTCGGACAAGGGACCGGCTGTTGGTAGGTCGTCCCTACTGGAAGCGGTCCGGAGGAGGAAACGAGCTCCTCCGAGCGGGGCCCCGCCGGCGAAGAAGTCCCGCAAGGAGGTGCCTCCGACGCCGACCGACGAGTCCGGGCCCACCGATCAGGGAGACGCCGTGGGCACGGACCGGCAGCTGACGCTGTATCAGCCCTCCGGTGGTGAGACTGCCGCTATTCCGGAGGTATCATCCGAGCCCGCTCAAGACGGACGGGTCGGACGTGATCGGTCCCCGGCCCGGCCTTCGACTCAGTCGGCTCCTGATGATTCAAGGAGGGACGCGCCGAGGCCCCGGCCGAGCGGGGCCCTATCAATTCCTGGAGTGACCCCCGCCCCGAGCACAATCAGCAGGACTCTTCCCCAGGCGATGGATAAGGGTAAGGCTGCAGAACCACCATCCGGCTCCGGGGAGAAATCGGGGTCGGCCTTCACTACCGATGGCGCCCGAAACCTCATCGAAACAGTGCTGCTGGAGAAGGACCGTCGGCGGGTCCGGGAGTTGGGGGTCTCTGACGTCGGGGCTGCCAGCTGCGTCTGTCTCATGTCGGTGAGTGTTCTTCTGGCCGCTTTTCACCATTTATTAGCTCTGTTGTTCTCCGCCTGACGCCCTCACTTTTCCTATCTCTTAGCTCGCCCAGTACATGATCCGTCTAGAGGAGTGCTACAAGGAACAGGCGGGGCTTCTGGCGAAGGCCGAGGACCGACTGAAAGCAGTGGAAGAGGGAGGCCAGGCTGTGGCGGGCAGGACGACCGGGGACCTCGAGGCGAGGCTCCGGGAGGCCGAAGAGCGGGCACTCGGCTTCGCCGCCCTCGAGAAGCAACTGTTGGAAGCTCGGGAGCAACTCAAAGTCGCCTCGGGCCTCGAAAGCAGGGTTAAGAAGGCGGAGGAACGAGCTGAAAAGCAGTCCCGGAAGGTCGCGGACTATCGAGAGAGGTGGGAGAAGGCTCAGCGGTCTGCCGACAGCGCCCGCAACCGAACCCGGTCTCTTGAAGCCAAACTGGGCGAATTGGAGTCAGCCTTGGAGAGGTCCCGCGCGAACGACCAAGAGCTCCGTTCGCGCCTGGAGGAAGCTGAAGCCGCTCGCACTGCTGCCGAGGCGAAGCATAAGGAGGCTCAGGCTAATCTGCTGAGGGTCTCCTCCGAGGCTGAAGACCGGATTGTGGCGAAGGTCTTGGAGGCTAAGGCTCAGATTACGGAGCGAGCAGAGGCGGCGCTGGCCGAGAAGAGTGCGGAGATCGGGCGCTAGGCGGTACAGGCTTATCGTCAGTCCGCCGAGTTCACCCGTGATATGTCGGAGGCGGTACGGGCCTATCGTCAGTCTGACGAGTTCATCCGTGACGCGTCGGATGCGGGGTCCGAATCCTTCATCTTAGGCTTCGAGGAGGGCCTGGCAAGGGTGTCGGCTAAGTACCCCGAAGTTGACCTGAGTGGGATTTCCCTTCTCGACTCCTCTCCGGCGCCATCGCCTGTTGATTCTCCTACCGCCTCCCTACCCCCTGCGGATGAGCCCGACGCTCCCGACCCGGGGGTTCCTCCAAGCTGACCTCTTGTACCTTTCGTTGTCCTCTTTTTTTGTATGTCGGCGTTTTGCCAAATTGTATGGGCCTTGGCCCTGAAACAATGAAAATTAATACAAGTCGAATGTTTCTTCATCTCGCTTTCGTCCTCCTCTTTTTTTTCTTTTTAACTCTTGGCAGCGTCTTGCCGACTCCTGACTCTCGAAGTTCTTCCGGCCCTAAGCCAGGCATCCGAGGGTTAGGCCTCAGGAAATTCTTCCGGCACTAAGCCAGGCGTCCGAGGGTTAGGCCTCAGGAAATTCTTCCGGCGCTAAGCCAGGCATCCGAGGGTTAGGCCTCAGGAAATTCTTCCGGCACTAAGCCAGGCATCCGAGGGTTAGGCCTCAGGAAATTCTTCCGGCACTAAGCCAGGCATCCGAGGGTTAGGCCTCAGGAAATTCTTCCGGCGCTAAGCCAGGCATCCGAGGGTTAGGCCTTAGGAAATTCTTCCGGCGCTAAGCCAGGCATCCGAGGGTTAGGCCTCAGGAAATTCTTCCGGCACTAAGCCAGGCATCCGAGGGTTAGGCCTCAGGAAATTCTTCCGGCACTAAGCCAGGCATCCGAGGGTTAGGCCTCAGGAAATTCTTCCGGCACTAAGCCAGGCATCCGAGGGTTAGGCCTCAGGAAATTCTTCCGGCGCTAAGCCAGGCATCCGAGGGTTAGGCCTCAGGAAATTCTTCCGGCGCTAAGCCAGGCATCCGAGGGTTAGGCCTCAGGAAATTCTTCCGGCACTAAGCCAGGCATCCGAGGGTTAGGCCTCAGGAAATTCTTCCGGCACTAAGCCAGGCATCCGAGGGTTAGGCCTCAGGAAATTCTTCCGGCGCTAAGCCAGGCATCCGAGGGTTAGGCCTCAGGAAATTCTTCCGGCACTAAGCCAGGCATCCGAGGGTTAGGCCTCAGGAAATTCTTCCGGCACTAAGCCAGGCATCCGAGGGTTAGGCCTCAGGAAATTCTTCCGGCACTAAGCCAGGCATCCGAGGGTTAGGCCTCAGGAAATTCCGCTCGTCGGTCGGCCAAGGCTGGCGCAAGCCGAGGCGACCGGTCGGGGCTTCAGGCTAGTCTGGTCCCGGGATGGTCATCGGGTTAGCCTGGCATCCGAGGGCCGAGCCTCGGGAGATTCCGCTCGTTGGTCGGCCAAGGCTGGCGCAAGCCAAGGCGACCGTCGGGGCTTCAGGCTAGTCTGCTCCCGGGATGATCATCGGGTTAGCCTGGCATCCGAGGGCCGAGCCTCGGGAGATTCCGCTCGTTGGTCGGCCAAGGCTGGCGCAAGCCAAGGCGACCGGTCGGGGCTTCAGGCTAGTCTGCTCCCGGGATGATCATCGGGTTAGCCTGGCATCCGAGGGCCGAGCCTCGGGAGATTCCGCTCGTTGGTCGGCCAAGGCTGGCGCAAGCCAAGGCGACCGGTCGGGGCTTCAGGCTAGTCTGCTCCCGGGATGATCATCGGGTTAGCCTGGCATCCGAGGGCCGAGCCTCGGGAGATTCCGCTCGTTGGTCGGCCAAGGCTGGCGCAAGCCAAGGCGACCGGTCGGGGCTTCAGGCTAGTCTGCTCCCGGGATGATCATCGGGTTAGCCTGGCATCCGAGGGCCGAGCCTCGGGAGATTCCGCTCGTTGGTCGGCCAAGGCTGGCGCAAGCCAAGGCGACCGGTCGGGCTTCAGGCTAGTCTGCTCCCGGGATGATCATCGGGTTAGCCTGGCATCCGAGGGCCGAGCCTCGGGAGATTCCGCTCGTTGGTCGGCCAAGGCTGGCGCAAGCCGAGGCGACCGGTCGGGGCTTCAGGCTAGTCTGCTCCCGGGATGATCATCGGGTTAGCCTGGCATCCGAGGGCCGTGCCTCGGGAAATTCCGCTCGTTGGCCATGCGCCTGTCGCTTGCAGCCCGACGGGGTTTCTCCGCGGCCAGCTGCGATCGTGTTTCTCCTCTTCTCCAAGCGTTGCCTGGGGAACACCAGAAGGGCATTAAACGCTAATTGATGCGTTACCTGGGAAATCAGATCGCCAGTTGCTGCTTGCGAGGAGTGTCAGTTAAGCGGCCGCGATGCGCGCGTTCTTCGAGGCGGATGCGGCCTGGGCGCGAGCGGAGATATGTGGACCTAGGGGTACGTGCCACCCGGAGTGTCCTGCACAAAGAATGCGATTAAGGAGAATGACGCTTAGGAAATCACGGGAAGATACGCCTCGAGAGCCAGAACGGCTCCGGATTCAATGCGTCCGCATTTATGGGAGCCACCCGCATCGGAACGACCGGGGGGCTGCAGTTTGGCTATAAATACAGGTGCAGGTGCGATGGAGTTTGCCAAGCCGGAGCTGTTCAAGTTGCCATGGATCGTGGACCTTCTCTCTGGCGCATGGCTGAGAGACTCCTGCCGAAGGAACGGGAGGCGCGCCCCTCGCGACTTCAGCCAACTAGCCGTTTCATCTGGGATCAGCAAGGAGGGTCTCTCCGGCGGAACTCCGCTCTAGGCGTTTCATCCGGGATCACATCTCCCCTTCTTGAAGTTCAGCCTCCCGATTGAGCTCTGCACCAGACGCTCGATCCGGGACCGCGCCTCCATATGCTCTTCTCCCTCGTATTCCTTCTCTCCTCTGACACTGGGGAGGATCGGAATATCCTTTGGAGGCGGCGTTCCCCTGGGGGCAGCGGGAGCTTCGTCTGCGGCGGCTCCTCATCCTCTTCGTGGGGCGTGGATGGCGCCTCCGGTTGGAGGCAGTGTGGACTTCTCCTTCGTCCACTTCTTCTTCATCCGCGCCGGCTCTTCGTCTCTTTCGTGAGACGCCGATGGCGCCTCCGGTTGGAAGCACCCACTTCCGACGGGATTGCAACCGCTTCAGATGGAGGTTTCGGGATCCCAGATCTTCAGCTCCTCGGAGTCTCCACCTCTTCTTTACTTTCTTTACACCCTAATTCCCCTCTGGGAATTCCTTGTAATCACACGAGCACGCCGTTGTAACCAGAAATTATTGAAATGCAAAGTGTTATACATTTTTGAACTGTCTTTCTGGCATCGTCGTTCTACTGGTAATACATCCGCAGGTTAGCGGAATTCCAGCTCCTTAGAATTTCTCGACCATCTAGGGCCTCCAACTGGTAGGAGCCAGGTCGGTTTACCCAGCGAACCTTATATGGGCCTTCCCAATTTGGCGCTAGCTTCCCACCTTCCGCAGGTCGAGATGCTTTAGCTCGCCTTAGCACCAGATCTCCGATTCTGAAAAGCTTCGGTCGGACCTTGGAGTTGTAATATCGGGCCACCCTCCGCTGATACATCGCCATCCGAACCTGCGCCATTTCCCTCGCTTCTTCCAAGAGATCCAGGTTCCCTCGGAGTTGTTCCGAATTGGCCTCGGGTCGGTGCGCGGCCACCCGAGGTGAGGGGAGTCCGAGCTCCACGGGGACAACGGCTTCCGTGCCATAGGTTAGGCTGAAAGGCGTCTCCCCGGTAGGGGTCCGATGCGTGGTCCGATACGCCCAAAGGACATTCTCGAGTTCTTCGACCCAAGCTTGCCCCGTCTGACCGATTCGCGCTTTGATTCCTTGGAGGATTGTCCGATTTGTGACCTCGGCCTCGCCGTTGGTTTGGGGATGCGACACAGATGTGAACCGATGCTCGATCCCGAACTCCTCGCAGAAGTCACGGAAATGCTTGTTGTCGAACTGTCGCCCATTATCCGAGATGAGGACCCGAGGTACCCCAAATCGGACAATGATGTTCTTCTTCACGAACTTCCGGACTTGCACCTCCGTGATAGTGGCCAGCGGCTCTGCCTCCACCCACTTGGTGAAGTAGTCGATTGCAACAATCAAAAATTTCCGCTGAGCTGAAGCAACGGGGAATGGTCCAAGGATATCCATTCCCCACTGGGCGAAGGGCCAGGGTGCCGTGATTGGTGCCAAGGGGACAGAAGGGACTCTCTGGACGTTGGCGTGGCGCTGGCAGGCGTCGCATTTCCGCACATGATCCTTTGAGTCCTCCAACAAGGTAGGCCAATAATAGCCTTGCCTCATGATCTTATGCGCCAAGGACCTAGCCCCCAGGTGCGATCCGCAGATGCCTTCGTGGACTTCGCTGAGGGCGTAGGCCGCTTCCGAGGGGCGGAGGCACCTTAAGAGGGGGGCGGTGAACGAGGTCCGATACAGCCTCCCTTCATAGAGTACGTAGTGGGCGGACTTCATGACGAGTCGCCGAGCTTGATCTTCGTCCTCTGGGAGGATCCCTTCGGCGAGGTAGGCGACGAGCGGGTCCATCCAAGATGGCTCCGGATCAATCGCCATCACCGCTCCGGCCTCGCCGATGCTCGGGGCATCCAGGGTCTCCAGGTAGATCGCCCTCGACAAGTTGTGCGCGTCTGCGCCCACCAAGCGGGACAGCCTGTCGGCCCTGGCATTTTCGCTTCTTGGGACCTGCTGAATGTCAACACTGCCGAGGTCGGGAATGAGTGCTTGCACCTTCCAGACATAGCTCTGCATGGTCGGGCTCCGAGCCTCGAACTCCCCTCGGACCTGCCCGACCACCAGCTGGGAGTCGGTGAAGACCTTCAGACGCCGGATGCCGAGCTCCTTGGTGAGTTTGAGTCCTGTGACTAGGGCCTCGTATTCCGCCTCGTTGTTGGTCACTGGAAATCCGAACCTCAAGGCATACTCGGCTATCACTCCATCGGGACTGGTAAGGACCAGCCCGGCCCCTCCACCTTCGGGGTTCGACGACCCATCAATGTGAAGCGTCCAGATTGGGAGGTCGAGGCTGGGTGTTTCCGGCGGCCTAGGTTCCGCCTCCTGCACAGTGCACTCAGCGAGGAAGTCCGCGAGCACCTGGGCCTTGATGGCGGGTCGGGGCTGGTAGCGGATGTCGAACTCACCAAGTTCTACTGCCCACTTCACCAGCCGTCCCGCATTCTCAGGATTGCTGAGGATCTGCCGCAGTGGTTGATCGGTCAAGAGGGTGACAGGATGAGCCTGGAAATAGGGGCGAAGCCTCCTGGCCGCAGTGAGCAGCGCGAAGGCGATCTTTTCCGCCTTCGTATACCGCGTCTCGGCATCCCGTAGGACCCGGCTGATGTAGTACACAGGCTTCTGGAGCTTTGCCTCTTCCCGAACCAGTACTGCGCTGACTGCGGTTGGGGAGACCGCCAGATAGAGGTAGAGCATCTCCCCCTCTTGCGGCTTGGACAGCAGGGGAGGAGACGCCAAGTACTCCTTGAGTTGGTCGAATGCCACTTGACATTCGGCCGTCCAAAGGAAGTCTTTCGGGCGCTTCAACACCTTGAAGAACGGTTGGCAGCGTTCGGCCGATTTTGCCACAAATCGTCCGAGCGCGGCGACCCTTCCAGCGAGCTCCTGAACCTCCTTCACTTTGGTCGGAGGGGACATATCTTGGATGGCCTTGATTTTGTCCGGGTTGGCCTCGATCCCCCGCTGGTTGACAATGAAACCGAGGAACCTCCCGGCCGAAGCACCAAAGGCGCACTTCGCTGGGTTCAGCTTCACGCGAAACTTCCGCAAGGTGGCGAAAGTCTCCTCCAGATCCGCAATGTGCTGGTCTGCATGGCGACTCTTCACCAGCATATCGTCCACGTACACCTCCATGTTCCGGCCAATCTGCTCCTTGAAGATTTTATTGACGAGGCGCTGGTAAGTGGCGCCAGCATTCTTCAGACCAAAGGGCATTACCTTGTAACAGTACAGCCCCCGGTCTGTTATAAAGGCAGTTTTCTCCTCGTCCTGTGGAGCCATCATTATTTGGTTGTAGCCGGAGAAGGCGTCCATGAAAGACAGCAGCTGATAGCCGGAAGTCGCGTCGACCAGTTGGTCTATCCGTGGAAGCGGAAAGCTATCCTTGGGGCACGCCTTGTTCAGGTCGGTGTAGTCGACGCACATCCTCCACTTCCCGCTCGCCTTCCGGACAAGTACGACGTTTGCCAGCCACTCGGGGTAGCTCACCTCCCTTATGAAGCCTGCATCCAAGAGTTTGTCTACCTCCTGGTCGACCACCCGGATCCGATCCGGGGCACAGTGTCTCTTCTTCTGCTTTACTGGTCGGTGGGTCGGGTCGACGTTGAGGGCGTGAGAAATGACCTCCGGGTCGATCCCGGGTACATCGGCCGCCGACCAGGCAAATACATCAGCATTGGCTCGGAGGAATTCCACTAACCTGAGCCGAGCTTCCGAGTCGAGGTTGGCACCGACCCGGACCGTACGGTCCGGGCGACCCTCCTCAAGGGGAACTTCGATCACACCCTCGGCCGGCTCCCCGTGCCGCAAAGCCACCTCGTCTCTGGCGTCAAGGGACTCGACGCTTAGGGCCTCCACGGGCTTCTTCCCTTTGAGAGTTGCTAGGAAACATTGCCGTGCGGTCGGTTGGTCACCTCGGACCTCTCCAATCCCGGCCGCCGTGGGGAACCGCATTAGCAAATGGTATGTAGAGACTACCGCGCGAAGGGCGTTCAGTCCGGGTCGTCCGAGGATAGCGTTGTAGGCCGAGGGAACACGGACGACCAAGAACCCGAGCCGCACCGTGGCTTCTGCGGGTGCGACGCCCGCAGTCACAGGCAGCTCAACGACACCTTCGGCCGAGATAGCGTCTCCAGTGAATCCTATGAGGGGGGTGGATGTTTTGTGCAACACTCGTCGGGACAAGCTCATCTTTTGGAAGGCCTCGTAAAACAAAATATCAGCTGAGCTTCCACTATCCACAAGAACACGCCTTACATCATAGTTCGCCATAGTGAGGGAGATCACCATGGCATCATCATGGGGGGTCTGAACCCCCTTTACATCCTCATCACAAAAAGGTGATTACATTTCCGACCCGCTGCCTCTTCGCGACGGCCACCCCTGATGCTTCCACCGAGCCCCCTGCGTTCCTCACAGGCCGAGAGCAGCCCCCAGTGATGGTGTGGATCACGCCCGCGACGGGTCGATTCTGCTCCCGAGGCTCCTGAGGGGCCGGGTCGGCCGGGCGCGGGTCTGCGGGGGGACGTCGGTCGTTTACATATCGACCGAGACGCCCTCGGCGGATGAGAGCCTCGATCTCGTCCCGAAGCTGGAAGCAGTCTTCGGTGTCGTGGCCGTGGTCTCGGTGGTACTCACAGTACGCTCGAGAGGGCCTCCTCCCAGGGATTTTCTTCATCTGCCTCGGGACCGGGAGGTTCTCCCGCCCCTTGACCTCCATAAGGATCTGGGCCCGGGGGGCCAGGAGTGGGGTGTACCGGTTGAAGCGTCGGTGCGGAGAACGAGGGCGTGGGGCGCCGTGGTTCCTCGCCGGTGACGGGCTTCTGCGCCGATGTTGAGGCGTCGGGCTCCTCCTCTGGGGTGCCTCTTTTCGCCTTTTCTTCCCGAGCTTTAGAGGGGCCTCGGCGGCCTCCTTGTTCCGGTGGGCGGCTGCCTCCTCGGCGTCTGCATACTGGTTCGCCCGAGACAACAGCTCCGGGAAGCTCCGCGGCAGGCGTTTGTCCAGGGAGAAGGTGAGTCTGCCCTTCCGGAAGCCACGCTTCAGGGCTGAGAGAGCCACCTCCTGGCTCAGGTTCCGGACCTCCAATGTAGCCTTGTTGAAGCGGGTAAGGTAATCCCGCAGGCTTTCTCCCTCGTTTTGCCGGACATCAAAGAGGGAGTCGGAAACCAATCGCCGCCGGCTACTGACGGCGAAATGGCTGATGAAGAGGCGAGTGAACTGGTCAAAGGACTGGATAGAGTCAGCCTCCAGGCCGGCGAACCACGCCCTGGCTGGGCCACGGAGGGTCGCCGGGAAGGCCTTGCAGAGGAGGGGATCTGATGCTCCATGGAGGAGCATAAGAGTCCTGAAACTCTCCACGTGATCCCGCGGGTCCGCCGCCCCGTCATAGGGCTCGATCGCCGGCATTTTGAATCCCGGCGGATTTGGGGTCCGCAGGATCCTCGAGGCAAGCGCCGGTTGGGAGGAGATCTCCAAGTCGGCGAAGAGATCTTTGGAGTGGCCCTTCAGGACCTGGAGTTGTCTGTGGAGATCGTCCACCCGCCGGTCCAGGGAGCGCGACCGGTGGGTGGGGGACAAGGATCGGCGCGAGGGGGACCGACTGGAGTGCGGGCCCCTCGAGGACTGGGGGGTCGGAGAACGCGCCCGGGTCCGCCTCTCGTACCCCGCGCAGCTTCGATGAGAAGGTCCTGGCAGAATGGACCGTGCTCGAGAACCTTCCTCGCGCCGGCGCTCCTCCCCATGGGAGAGGAAGGAGCGCGGGTTGAGGAAGACAGGTGAGCGCTCGGGGGGCAGCGGCTCCTGGGCCCGCTGTGGCGCTCGAGACATCACACCCTGCAGGTTCTGCACTACCTCCGCGAGGGTGCGAACCTGCTGGGCTAACTGGTCGAACTGAGCGGCTTCGACCATCTGAATGGGGGGTGGAATGGTGGAGTGTTGCTGAGAATGTGTTGGAGACGCAGCGGCCTCCCGGCCGGAGGCGCGAGAGGCCCCGCGACCGGAGGTATTGAAAGCTCCACGACCACCTCGCCGTGCCATTACGATCGCTCTGAGATCAGGCCCTCCTTCTAGCGCCAACTGTTGCTGGTGGTCCAAACCGAGAACGATTGACACAGCGGTGTGAACGGGGTTCCGTCTGAGTTGTCTTGGTTGGTGTTGGTTACGCTCCACCTTCCACCGGGAAACCTGCGAGCAAGCCTCGCACCACCACTGGGGTAGTGGGGGCCCTCCGACGATCAAGTCAGAGGAGATTGGAGGAGAAGGAGAGATAATAATCGCAAGCAAGAGAGTGCTCTGGAAGATATTGCTTACCCCCCCTTCTCCCCCCAGCCGCATATATACCTGGCTGGGGGGTCTCTGAAGGGGGTTTGTCATCGTGGGCGCGGCGGAGTGGCCACTGACATGGCCGTTACAGGGCGTCGTGGAGCAGCGCTGGGTACGGCCATGACAGGGCGTAGTGGAGTTCCGCTTTGTACGGCTGATACAGGAGATCGTGGAACAGCATCGGATACAGCCGTTGCAGGGAGTAGTGGAGCAGGAGGCCTCGGCGTGCCTCTGGGAAGCAGCCTGTCGTTATCAAGAGATCTCCGACTCGGGGTCGGAGTGCTGGATCAGGGGGCAGCCGACCCGGGGTCGGGCTGCGGTGCTGAGGATATCCGACTTGGGGTCGGATTGCTAGATTAAGGGGCAGCCGACTCGGGGTCGGGCCGCGAAGCCGAAGATGTCCGACTCGGGGCCGGACTGCTGGATCGAAGGGCAGCCGACTCGAGGTCGGGCTGTGGAGCCGAAGATGTCCGACTCGGGGTCGGATTGCTGGATCAAAGGACAGCCGTAGTCTTCATGGGCGCGCGTGCCGGTCACGTGGAGCATGGCGGCTTAGTTCCCCCGTAACAGTAACAAGTGAAACAAAACACATTCATTGCATGAATAATCACAGACCATGGTAATACAAAAGTAACTTCGCAGACATTCCATGCTCCCTACATCTCGGCACCTGTAGATATGTGTCAAAAGTAAAACAACAAAAAGGAACCAAAAAAGAAAAACGAAAATACCGAACATAGTTTCTCCACTTTAATAGTGAGCAAAACCCTGTGAAATAGCAAAAAAAGTAGAACTGCATCAATGATTATATATGCTTTCAATCTTATTCTACAAAATATCTAACAAAAACAGTCAAACAGAAATCCAATGCAGATTAACATGTGGATAGACGTTGCCAGACACAAAGGAAATCTGTAAAAAACTTATCTCCATTATGTTGGTTTCCAGATACTCTACATTTGGATGGCCGCAACTTCTGCAAATAGTTAACCCTCTCTGTTACCAAGCAGATATGGCCAATCACTAGTGCACAGAAATTTCCGACGCAAGTGGTGGAAGAAATGCTACCATTCACGTATCAAGCAACCAGAAGAGAAACCAGAGTGATGTGGCCGCTGTTCTAAAATAGCGCAGGTGCTTCTATCGTTGTATGAAGGACTTGCTACTTAGATGTTTAAAGACATCACTGCACATTGTTCAAAATCAGTTTAAAATATATGAGCAAGGGAAAAGGAGAATTATCCTCCCAACTAGTTTGCAAATGTCAATCACGAATATTTTGCATACAGGGAACCTTGGAAATCATCTAAGTACCAGAAGGCTATTGTAAATGAGATACTCGGAAAATTACGCCCAATGATCAAGTTGCTTTAGGTATCCCAAGAAATGCATTCTGGAAGTTGTTGTTGTTGCACAGGACAAAAGGATTTCCAAAATTGAATGCTCCAATCAGCATGAGTCTAGGAACATAAGGATTTCTATCCATCCTGTTTTGCACTATTGACTGAGTTAATTTCTTCTTATTTATACAAGGCAAGAATAGTACCTGGCCAAAAAAATGTGCACTGACAATATCATTGGTATGTTTAATGGAGATATAGGGGAAAGTACAGCTCAGGGTTAAGCAATATGTAGCATAAATATATTATTTTTCTGCCACTCTGAATTATCAGATCGTTATAACTTTAAGATCAAAACAATACCTGAAGCAAGAATGAAAAGTGCAGTAGGAATCCTACCGGATCTTACCCTTCAAGAGTTTGGGTCCTCATGTGAGTGCTTTAAGTCCATTTGAACTTGGTGAATTGTCCATTGCATGCCTTCCATTTCCTGCAGTTCAATTGTTATAGTCAGAAGAGACAACCAAAGCTGAATTGATTAACAATAAACTTTGCAAAGATAAGGTTACCTTCACAATATGATGATACTGTCCTGCGATCGTATCAAAATGTGGATCAACACCTTGCTACTCCCGTAAATGTGTAACCTGACAAAAGACAGAAACATGTATTGGTTTCAAAACAAAGGTGGGAATTATAAACATCCTATGCTTTGTGCTTAGTTGCATAAGTAGGAAGTAAACTGAACTTGAGAACAGTAGAGAGAAAGCAGCAGAATCAGATCTAGGAAGCAATCCATATTTACCATGTGGCCCTCATTGTACATTCAGCCATTAGCAAAAATTACAAAAGAAATGAATTAAAAGAAAACAGATGATGGTCATTCAATTACCACATAAGAAAGGGAAAAGACAGCATGGGTAGAAAGCAATCAAAGGTAAAGCTCACATCACTCAACAAGCAACTATACTCTTTGCTCGGCTCCACAACAACAAACTGAAATGATACTGAACGTACAATGCCTCAACTCACTTTGAGGCTCCGTCGGTGACTTTCTAATCACAGGTTTCATTTGAAGAACCCAATGCCATTTTTTTTCACGCCATTCAGTTTGCGTCATTCAATTACCACATAAGCAAGGGAAAAGACTCAGCATGGGTAGAAAGCAATCAAAGGTAATGGTACGGTCAACAACAGTTGTGGCAGCTTTGGTTTATCATATATGATCAATTCAAAAATATTGAAATACATTTTGAGCAATCTAGATGGCAAAGGTTGTTAGATGGCTTAAGAGAATTTTTATGAATAATGGCGCCATAAGGTAAATGAAATCATTTACTTTTTTTTTTTTTTTTTTTTTGCTAAAGAAAAGGGGTTGGGGGGAGGAAGGGACAAGCCCACCCCCGCGTAGCAGCCCCACTGGGCCCCCGCCCCGCCAGGAGAATGTTCGATGCGGGCAGAAATGGCCGTGTGTTGGGCACCCCGACCGGTTTTACTCATACCCTCCCCACCCGTAGGCCCGGCTCAGCTACTCCTCTGAGCTCTGGCTCGAGTCCCACGTGTGAGTACGTCACACCCGGCACCACCCCGGCTACTAGCGGTTCAAGAGCGGTCCTACACCACAAGTCCAAGCAGTGGCCAAAGTAGTGAGCTCCGGTCCACAATTTAATCGTCGCCGCAGCGATTCGAACTTGGGACCTTGTGGTTAGAATTGCTGCCCAGTACCACTAGGCTACCACCTTGGTGGCAAATCATTTACTTTCTCAAAGCAACTCTACTACTACTTTGGGTCACAACTAGGCCGGCTGCGTCAAAAAAGGATTTTTATGCATGACAACTCCATAACTTTCAAATGACTGTTGAATAAAAAGGGTGCCCATACCACACATGAAGTTACTTCATGTTCCAGAGTCTTAACATAAATTTGAATCCTTTGGTTCTCACCAGCAGTTTCATCTACATGTCTCTTTACCTGACATTAAAGCTGCTTCCAGAACAACAAGCATAATACAATATTTTTACCTGACACTATCTTCTAGTACAATTATTAGACAATTTATACAGCATATTATAATCTCTTTTGCACCAACACATGGTTTCTAGCACCTTGTGCTTGGCACTTCTGTGTTGATACCCTTGTACCTTTATAGTTCCTAAGGCATTTGTATCCAAAGCATTTAACATGAAATATGGACTGAGAGGTGATAATTAGTCACTAATCCACTTTCCTTTTACCTGTAATAGTATTGAAAATGTATTTGGCCTTGCATACTAACATTTTTATTCATTAATCAGAAAAGGAAATACTACTAGCACAACAAGAAACTTTTCAGTTTATTAAGGAGTGTCATGTTTGGAAAATCAAATAAAATAAATACCATATGGAAACGAACTGGACAATCGACATGATGGGATTTTTAAAGCCATCAAAATAAACAATATAACATCGTATGCAAGACACTTGGCAGGTAAAGCAAGGCCAAAAAACCATAATATGGAACAGAGGGAAAAGAGTTCACCTTTCTGGAAGACGAGCACTTGTTATCTGACTAATGGAAGAGGAGTCTGCTGCACATATATGACAACTTATTCATCAGATTGATTAAACTAAGTGCTAGTAATTATACATTTTCCTGATATTATTCAGTTTATCGTTTACCTATTTCATACATTGCAAAGAGATCAGCTAATGTATCACACTTAGCTTCTAAGCGGGATTCAATTTCCCTAACAAGGGATCTTTGATATTATGTCATATCTTACAATGACAATATTACTTCTCAGACATGTTGGCTTGAGGTATGGATGAAGGTTGTGCTATGCTAAATATTAATTATTAACAGGGACTCCAACATGAAAAAAGAACTAAGATATGTGTCTTTCCAGTTACACAAAATGCATTTATGTGAACATTAACTTCAGGACCATAAACTGCAGTGAAACGTACCACAGCCATGGCAGGTTGCTCTTGTTGGATTTGCCATAGATAAGCTGCTGGTACTCCAAGAAAATGATGTGGCACTCCACCAACTCCAGGTTCAACCATATCACTATTAGGTGGAGCAGCAACACCCAGCATACTGACACTGCTAGCTGCATAACTATTATTGAAACTGGTTAAATTCGAACTTGAGCTTGGTGTGATAATGGTAGTTGTACAGTTGAGAGAGCTCCTTGATGTCATGCTAGATTTTTCAGTCTCTTCCTCATGAATTTCCCCATCTTTAGAAAGAAGAGGAAGTCTCAATCCTTGAGCAGCCTCAGGAACAGCTAATCGATGCTCAAGAGATTCATAAACCTGAAACCATCAGATTATTTCAAATGCTTTATCTTGATCCAACCAAAATGCACCTACTCGTTAGACACTCAACTAAAGAGAGATATGATATTCTAACTATGATATATGGCAATATACAAAGTTGAAAAAACATTTTCCTTGATCTAGATGCTACCCATGATTCGATGTGATAAAAGGGGAAAGCCAGTTAGAGTCCATATCTATAGTCGATATCAATATCCAAGTCAATAAAACTCGTCAATTATTGGCAAAACAAGTTAGATGACCTTTCAGGATATTAATGTAAACCTCCATGTTATGCATTAACTACTTGCTTTGAAGCTGAATCGGAGATCTAAAAGTTTTGGCACGTATGTTTTGCTTTTTCAGTATGGATGTCGAGACATATCCCCGGATCTGGTAAGGAATTATTAAGGTGCTTCTGTTACTGCTTGGAGCATTTTGGTTTAGGACCTCTGGAAGTTTGCAAGTAACTAGTCTTTTTTTTTTTTTCTCGGATCAACACCAGTAGACAACGAAGTTCAAAGATTGATAAGCCATTACCCAAGCATTAGAATGATAGAGAGTGTGATGTACAAGTTCTGATGCAGGTAAATGAAATATTCTGACAAAAATTAGTTTGAACAAAATAATGCATCAGGCGTTTGCATATTCTTATTTTCCTTATTCTAATCATCAAAAGAAGCTTTGCACTTCCTAATTTTTCGATAAATTATTGAAATTTCACTTGCAGACAAGCATAAACTCCTTACTTTTAAAATCATTCACGAAGTGGCATTCTATATCCAGTTGTAACAACACTTTCTGGGAGTTACAGATAAGATTGATGCCTAATTCTCCAAATATATATATATATATATATATATATATATATATATATATATATATATATATATATATATATATATATATATATATATATATATATATATTCATCAGAATGCAATATCAAACCTGGGGAAAAGTTTGATGCCTGATTCTCCCACAAGTTTTTTTTTTTTTTTTAAGAAAATCGAGTGTGAGATCAAACTTGGGGAGAGCAATTCAAACCGAGCTGTGGGTAGAGACCCTGCAGATCTCTAACCCCCGCGAGGTTCGTCGCAGACACTGCCTTCTGGTATTCTTCTACCATTGCAATTGCCTCGCAATAAACCGCCTCACTCATACCCAAACGAAATCCCATTACACCTGAATCTAAATCCACCGAAGGGGGAAGACTGCAGACTATGGCTTCCAAGTATCACGTCCCCTCTCTGGCCATCTCCTCCGTCGCCTACGATTCAAATCGAGAAGTGAATAAAAAAAAGGGATGGAACCGAGATTTGGGGAGATGGGATTGGATTCGAGTAGGGATTACGAGATGAAGGTCCGCATGGGCGGATTTGGAGACGTAGGAGCCATAGGGAGTGAGGCAATGGCATTCGAGCTGGTCGATGAGATGGGTGAGTCGGACGGCAGGGTTTGGGTCTGGGCAATCTTCGCCATTGGTCGCCGCCGGCGGAGGCGAGGTGGGAGAGGGAAAGAAAAGAAGGGACTGGGGAGTGTGGTGGGGCTTTCCGTTTAAAATTGGAACTTACCGGTCAGCGGTTTGCTCACAACTTACGCTGACCACGGGATACCGTACACTTTTTTTCCCTAAACCGTGTGTGCCTATAATATATTCAAAAAAAAAGTCAAAAGACGACAGGAGGATCGCGTGGCCTCGTAGCTATTAGAACTCTAGGCACAACAGTATTACGCAACAAATAATGCGACCCAATCAACAATCTTATTCATCTCGCGATACACATATACAACCTGGGAGGTCACGCAGTCTCTCAATAGCTTGCAAATGTTTTACAATAGTGGGTGCTCATTGCCAGCTTTAGTATGGCCCTGAATCCACCGATCAGCATCATCAATACTGTATACCTCTCGATAGCCAGTATCGGAAGATAAACTGCTATCAGATAATGCACACTATGTATAGCTATCGATCGTGATCATCAAGGACTGTATACATGGAACCATTAATTGGCCAAATGGAAATTGAGCAGAAAAAATGTCCTGAAAATATTCTTAATACTAAATCAGTTTGATTATTTGACTGGTTAAATGTGTCAAGTCTGAACGAAATTCTTTTTCAAAACAAATTTGTTTAGCCATTTGGACTAGCACGATGATGCATGTCAACAAAAGATTTCCAGAGTCATTAGATCATTTTTGTTTCATTTTAACCCTAATCCAGCCAATTGTACCTACGTAGTAGCATGAAAAGTTATCGTTAAGAAAGAAAATACCATGCAAAAACAAATGAGACTAAATTATTTGTTTGTGGGAAGAAAAGCAAAGACTAAAATGGTTATATCAGTTGCTGGCTCAGATTAGATGAGCTTCAATTCCTAACCATCTATCCAGTGAATCTTCAGGCAAGTAGATTGCACCCGATACAATCACCAGAAAAAAAAGCCATGGGTTGAACACCGGCAATCTTGATATACTAAACCAATTGCTATTTCTGCTCAGGTTATCCTCCAAAAGAATGTATCTAGAATGAAGTAGTTAGATGGCATAGTTTAAGCCACTATTTTCTTTTGATACAAAAAGGAACGGAAGCCCCTTAGAGCCTCTCAAATAAAGACATTCATGGGCATCAAAACAAAAATATATCAAGTCAGAAGGGAAATTAGCGGACCACAATTGAGAAGTAGGAAGAGAGCAGCCAAAATATTACAGTCTCAGGAGGTGCAGAGTGGAGGCTTATCGGAGGGGGAGTTGGGGGAGCTCAGGTCACACTTGGCTCTACATGATTCGCTTCTTAGACAGCAGGAGATTTTTTGGAGACAGAAGTCAAGGGTTCAGTGGATTCAGGAAGGGGATCGGAACACCAGATTCTTTCATCAGTCTACAGTGATTAGGAGGCATCAGAATAGGATCAAGGCTATCAAGGGTGAGGATGGGCAGATGATGGAGGACCCGGACACGATACAGAGGATTTTGGAGAGTTTCTTCAGAGTTAGATGGACAGAGCAGACACAGGTTGGGAGTCTAGTGGATATCCCGAGGCCTCAGATCCAGGTGTCGGATGAGGAGACTGCTGCATTGAGCAGGCCGGTATCAGAGAGGGAGATCAGGGAGTCAGTTTGGTCTCTTCAAGGGGAAAAGGCTCCAGGGCCGGATGGTTTTCCTCCAGTGTTTTTCAGGAGGTATTGGTCGATTGTGGGACAGGAGGTGACAGAGGCTATCAGCAGTTCTTTAGTACAGCTATGATGTCGAGGGATTGGCAGAGGACATTTATCACACTGATACCTAAACGACAGGATGCTACTGAGCCGGGGCATTTTCGGCCGATCAGTTTGTGCTCGACTTTGTACAAGGCTACGACGAAGATACTTGCAGTCAGATTGAGGGACATTCTTCCGAGGTTGATCAGTCTGGAGCAGGGAGCCTTTTTGGGTGGGCGGAGTATTACAGATAATGTGCTTATTGCTCAGGAGTTTATGTTTGATCTTCGTAGGGCCCCGATGAGGAGGAGCCTGATGGGGATTAAGCTTGACATGGAGCGGGCTTATGACAGGGTGAGATGGGATTTTTTGCAGCAGTCTTTGCAGGGGTTTGGGTTTCCCGAGATTTGGATTAGTTGGGTGATGAGTTGTGTGCGGTGTCCCTCCTTCGCCATCCTGGTGAACGGCACTCCATCCCGCTTCTTTGAGTCTAGCCGAGGGTTGCGCCAGGGTTGCCCTCTTTCTCCTTTGCTCTTCACGGTGTGCGCAGATGCGCTCTCCAGGCTTCTTAGACATGCTACATCCACACAGGAGTTAGAGGCCTATAGGCCGGCAGAGGGGGCAGTGTCGATCTCTCACATTCTTTATGCTGATGATTGTTTATTGTTGGCTCGGTCGACTCCGCAGGCCGCGTAGGTCATCTGTAGGATTCTGCGTGTCTACTGCGCAGTGTCAGGGCAGTGTGTTAATTTATCCAAATCAGCAATATGTTTCAGTCCGAAGACGAGAGTGGCAGCGAAGCATTCCATTCTGGAGATTTTGGGGGTGGGGGAGCAGGTGGGCATATTGACATACTTGGGGATCCCGATCTCAGGGCAGCGGCTTCGCAGTAGGGACCTTACCTTTTTGGAGCTTAGTATCAGACAGAGACTGGAGGGCTGGCAGAGACTCACACTGTCGATGATGGGGAGGATCACCTTGGTTCGGTCAGTTCTCTCGGCGATTCCGACTTACTTCCTCTCTAACTCTCTTATCCCTATGGAGGTCCTGAGGACTATTGAGCAGCTCTTTAGGGACTTCATCTGGGGGGGGAGTGGTGGCAGAGGCGGTATACATCTGGTTGCATGGGAGGTGGTGTGCCAGCCGACCAGGGCTGGAGGATTGGGATTGCAGTCCATGGTGGTGAGACGGGAGGCGTTAGCGGCACTTCATGTAGCTAGATTCATGCTAGAGCCTGACAGTTTGTGGTCTTCATTGATGAGGGCCAAATATGGGGCCCTAGTTCCGGGGATTCGGGCAGGACGACACCATTCGCCGGTCTGGAGGGAGATGTGTGCCAGAGCTGTGCAGGTGCTTCCGGAGATTACATGGTCTATTGGGGATGGTCGGTCGATAGATGTTCTGGCGGACAGATGGGTGACTGAGCAGCCGATTAGTCTTCTGCCGACTCTGGTGGACTCGGCGAGATTGGTTGGATGTAGAGTTTGTGACTTATATGACCAGGCTGGGGGTCAGTGGAGGGAGGGGCTGGTTCGGGAGACTTTTGGAGAGCAGCTGGCAGAGGCGATTCTGGCTTTACCGGCTCTTTTGCGGGAGGAGTCAGATAGGCTAGTGTGGAGGCCGTCGGGACGGACGCGGGTCCGAGCTAGAGATCTTCTTCCCCTATTCAGGAGGGAGTCCGGTCGGCAGATAGAGGGAGGTTGGATTTGGAGGTTGCGGGTTCACCCGCGTGTGGCTTTGTTCATCTGGAAGGTGGCGTGGGGTTGCCTACCTTCCAGAAGCGTACTTGTTCGAAGAGGAGTACGGATCTCGTAGTGGTGCATGGTGTGTACGGAGGTGGAGGAGACTATTGATCATGTTCTTGTGCAGTGCCCGAGGGCAAGAGAGATCTGGAGTAGATCGCCGGTTCCCCTGCCCCAGTCGGTGGAGTCGGCTCAGGCCTTGATTTCTTTATTGAGAGGATCTATGCGGAGCCCCAGCTTGTGGGAGGAGGGTATTCTTAGAGCATATCTGGCTTACCATATCTGGTTGGACAGGAATGCTGGCATTTTTGAGGGTCGGAGGATTTCATCGAGGATGGTGGTTGATAGAGCTCTATTACAGGTTGGGGAGGTCACGGCAGCCTCAGCGGTATTCACTAGTGAGATGGCTAGGGACATCTGGGGCACTTCACCCGCTTTTACAGCGCCCAGGTTCGCCCTCGTCTCTTGGGTGCCCCCACCCCTTGGTCATCTCAAAGTGAATTTCGATGGGAGCATGATGATGGATGGTGTATTTGGAGGGGTTGGATTTGTGATCAGGGACTCCTGGGGTAGGATGGTGGCAGCAGGGGGTCAGCGCACGATGGGTCTCTCAGTTGTTGGGGCTGAGCTTCGAGCTGCATGGGAGGGTTTGTCTTTTGCGAAGAGAGTCCTTGGTGCCGAGTGGGTGCTACTGGAGGGGGATTCCTCTGTGGTGGTTGATTGGATCCGAGGTGTGGATAGATATGGGGATGGTCATCCCCTCATTAGAGAGATTCGGAGACTGGCTCAGGAGTTCGGTGGCTTCCAGGTAGCCCACGTATATCGGGAGGCGAACAGGGCAGCAGACTGGGTCGCCTCCTTCGTCGCACGACACTCTGGGGAGTTCCTTTGGACATCTGTAGGAGAGATTTCTTCAGATTTGTACTCTTTACTTTATCGTGATCTGGCAGGATGTACTCACTTTAGAGCTATATAATTTGCCGTTTTGACCAAAAAAAAAAATATTCGATAACAATCCAGAATTGAGGACGTCTTTGATGCAGATCTTTGGATCAAATGCCAGCCTGACTCTCATGGGATAACCATCCATTGTCCGTGAGAATGAAGAGGCATTGGCTATGTAAGTGGTGAAACTTCATAAAATTTGAGGTATCCATATGAAGTTGGCAAAATCATGTGGTCTTAATGAAGTCTGCAGCGCCACTGGCGACTTCATTTCTTAGAGAATCGGCACACGTTGCCAGATTTTTTATAGATACCTCAATTTTTAACAAAATTACTCCATTTAGTTTTCTTCTTTGGCCCGAGGGAAGTGAACCGAAAGGAGTGCTTCAGCTAACCTTACGAGCGTATTTATACAGCTACATGGCTATAGGTAGGGATCCCAGCCTCCTAGTACTGCGATCCATGTTTTTTTTTTCTCCCCTCATGTGCATCGCACGTGATCACACTAGTTTCCATCAGTTGAAGTCGCCACCGGCGGTGCCTTTCACCACTCCGCGTCGCTTCCGTCTCTTCTCCACCTCCGACTTCCAGATCCAAATCCAAGGCCTAACCCTGACCCTAGAATCCTCCCTCCTGGATAAGGATTTCCTAAAACCCTAACCCTAGAAGGAACGAAATCCTAGGGAATTCACCCATCCATGGCGCTCAATCTCCGGCAGAAGCAAATGAGTAAGTCCCCTCCTCTTCCCGATCTTGATCTGCTCCCCCCTCTGCTCTATCCCCCAATTCTGATCCATTCCCCCGGCAGGCCTCATTGTCCGGATGCTGAATCTGAACCAGCCTTCGAACCCTGGCGGCGGGATCTCCTCCGCTACCGCCGTCGACTCCGAGGAGGTCTACAAGATCCTGATAATGGACGCCTTCTGCCTCGGAATCCTCTCCCCCTTGATCCATGTTAATGACCTCCGTAAGCACGGCATCACCCTCTTCTTCCCCATCGACAAGAACCGCCAGAGCGTCCCCGACGTCCCCGCCATCTACTTCGTCCGCCCCACGCCGGAAAACGTCGAGCGGATAGCCGCCGACGCGGACCGCGGACTCTACGAGTCCTTCCACCTCAACTTCTCCTCTTCCCTCCCCCGCCCCCTCCTCGAGACCCTCGCCTTCAAGACCCTCGAGAAGGACGCCGTCCACCGGATCTCCAAGATCTATGATCAATACCTCGAGTTCGTTACCCTGGAGGACTCCCTCTTCTCGCTGGCCCAGCCTAAGGCCTACGTCCAGATCAACGACCCCTCGGCCGGGGACCGCGAGATCGAGGAGATCGTGGAGAAGATCGTCGGTCGCTTGTTCTGTGTCCTCTCTACCCTCAGGGTTGTGCCGGTAATCCGGTGTGCCCGCGGCGGCCCGGCGGAGATGGTTGCGTCAGCTCTGGATTCACGCATCCGGGACCATTTGTTGATAAAAAACAATCTTTTCTTGGAAAGTGGTGTTCTTGCGAGCTCCTTCCAGCGCCCGATCCTCTGCATATTTGATCGGAATTTTGAGCTCGCAGTTGGGATCCAGCATGACTGGAGCTACCGGCCACTGGTCCATGACGTGCTCGGGATGAAGCTGAACAGAGTGACCATGCCTGCAGAGAAGGCTGCTGCCAAATCTTATGAATTGGACGACTCCGATTCGTTCTGGGCTTCCAACAGTTGGTCTCCCTTTCATAAGGTTGCGGAAGAAATCGAGACCCAGCTGAGCAAGTACAAGCAGGATGTTGATGAGGTGAACAAGCGGACTGGTGGCAAGGACGGGGTTGAGTTTGAGGGCACCGATCTGATTGGGAACACAAAGCATCTGATGAATGCTGTGAACTCGCTTCCGGAGCTCACTGAGCGTAAGAAGATGATCGACAAGCATACCAACATTGCCACCTTGCTGTTGGGCGAGATCAAGGAGAGGTCTTTGGATGGTTACTGCGATCTTGAGAATGACATGCTGACAAAAGGAAGTGTAGATAAGAGTCAATTGCTTAGTCTGCTCAGAGGGAAGGGCACAAAGGCGGATAAGATTCGGCTTGCGATAACATACCTTCTTTCTCTGGAGACGACACTGCAATCTGAAGTAGAGTCGATAGAAGCAGCATTGAGGGAATCTGATGTGGATACTTGTGCCTTTCAGTATGTGAAGAAGATAAAGTCTTTGAACGCATCATTGGCAGCTTCAGCAAGCTCAACGAGCAGGAGCAACATTGTGGACTGGGCTGAGAAGCTTTATGGGCAGTCCATCAGTGCCGTGACTGCAGGTATGAAAAATCTTTTATCTGGTGGGAGACAACTGGCACTAACAAGGACGGTGGAAGCATTGATGGAAGGGAAGCCGAACCCAGAGGTGGATTCTTACCTTGTGTTTGATCCACGAGCCCCTAGGTCAGGATCTGGGGCACAATTGAAGGGACCATTCAAAGAAGCAATTGTCTTCATGATAGGTGGTGGGAACTTTGTTGAGTATAGGAGTTTGATGGAGCTGGCACAACGTTCACAGCCAGTCAAGCATGTCATATACGGTACCACGGAGGTTCTTAATGGGGCGGAGTTTGTCGAGCAGCTCACAGAGTTGGGGCAGAAGATGGGTCTAGGAAGCAGTTGAATGGGTCCATCCCGGTAAGGAGTTAAGTTTTCCATCATGTGCTGTTTCTGGTTGATAGTTGTGGCAGATGACTAGCAGTCGGACTTAAGGAGCTAATAGAGAGTTGACTGTGGCAATCTTAGATGAAAACAGAAATGCAATGGCATTCTTTCCGACAGGAAAACTGCCATCTGTATTCAAGTGAGTCATATGTCGGTGACCTTATACCTTTTCTGTTTTATTTTCATTTTTTGGATTGAAAAAAATGCCATTCAGCCTAGTTTTGATGCTGTTTATATGTTAAATTCGCCATATGTTGACCAACAGAAATGAGTTGAAACATATCCTGTTATCAAGACTAGGATGAACGATGCTTTTGTGTTTATGTGCTTTTAAGTTTTGGTAACTAAGTTCAAGCATATGCATATAAGAAGGGTGAAAGTACCTTACGTAAACAGGACATCTTTTTAATATGCATGCATGCACATCTATATTTGTCTGGTTGTATGTATGTGCCATGTATGGATGCGCGTATGCTTGTCTTTGTTACTTTACCTTTGTTTTGCAATTGATGGTGTAATGAAATGCTTCTAATACTACTGCTTTATTATCGAATGTTTTTTATACTTAATAAAGTTTTAAGCAATTTTATGGCCATCTCTGTTATCCATTTGAGAAGTGAAGCAAGCACATGGGCATCATATGCTTGTGAAGGAGATGGCAACATGATTAGGTCGAAATGAATGCTTAATAAAACTATGGAGGCAGTCAGTTCTTGTGAAATGTCGAGGTATGTGTTTTGAAAGGACCAGCTGATGAAAATCTTGTTTTTGATGGTCTAACCATGTTTCCCCTAGATCACACAATTTTTGCAAGGGTTCCTATTTTAAATTTGGATAACTAAAAGAAAAGAAGCCAAAGAGGTGTTGAACTGAGTTTGCAAGAAGGGGTTTTTGGTGACAGTTCTCATTTTCATGGACTAGAAATTGGAAGTACATGTGGTGTCTAAAGTGGATGAAAATGGGCATGTTGTTTGTGCTGGCATTTTACCATGTTACGTATTTATGATGCAATTCCTTTCGTAGCTTATTGAGTAGAACTTTATGTCCAATAAATACATTAAATTGTTATTTGTGCGTCCCGTCAAACAGAGAGCCCGAGGTCTTTAAAGGTTGATGCTCTGGTTAGCTCAATGTGTGTACATATAGATGAACCAACTTACAGGTTTATCTTGGCTGAGATGGAAAGCCGTAAAAGTTAAGAACAAGAAAGATATGCTAGTCTTTGGCCAATATATAATGATGGAGATATTGACCAATTATATTGAAAAACAAGATAAACTATGATATTTTATAAAGCATTGATTTTAATCTTTTACACTAGAAAACATGTTTAAGATAGTAAACTAAAGATTAATAGTTGCAGCTGGTACATTGATAGTGGATCAGCCGATATGTTGGAATATACTGGTTTAGATTGCCTGAGGGAACAAGGTTATCAGTGAGGCTGTGGTTGGTCTTCATGAGTTTCAGAAACTAAACTAGATTTAAATCTACTGGTAATCCTGAAGTCAAGTTTTGGGGGTCAATTTTGGCTTGATTCTAGTTACAGATCAGTTTCAATTGAAGCTTCAAAAATCATTCTTGGTCAAGATTTCAGCTGAGATGAAAACCATGCAATAGCTAGTGTGGAATTGCCTTTCTTCTCACATTTATCTTTTTGATTCCGCATACTCTAAATGATTCAAAGGCGATACGTTAATAATTCTGCTTGACTTATAGTATAAGTAGAACTTAAAAATTGGAGTGGAAAACCAAGAGGTGAAGGTAGCATGACAGGTGATACTTCAATGCGATGTTCATGTACAGTTTAAGTGTTGATGAGAACACTGAAAGGCTGAATGAATAATAAACTTGGAATGACTTAGTTCCTTAAGTTTGGTTGTACCATCGAAGACATAAGAGCATAAATAAAGGTTATCATAGAAAGAGGAGTTGGTAGCTTCAAACAACTCTTTTTTTTATGGCTTCAAACAACTTATGTATTAACTGCATAATAAGTGGCCAAGTTTTTTGGCTCGGCGGTTGAGCTATGATAATATGAAGTCATGAGCATTGGGCAATATCAATGTAATAGATGTAGATACTATGAAGGTTCAATGCAAGTGATAAAGTGTTTATCAGTCATCAGTTGTCAAGCTAAGATGTAAGGGGCTACCGGAGCATGATTATTAACCATGTACATTGCTTTGACCCAGGAATTGTTGAAGAGTGACCAACCTCTGCAAAAAGACAGATGAAAATGTGGATGACTGGCCGAATAATTGAAACAATGATGTGTAGACAAAAGTGGGAATAAGGGGAGAAACAAAGATGTAGACTTGTCGAAGCTTATGTCAGCATCTGGCAATGAAGTAGGATATTTGGCATACACTAGCATACGAGTAGACGGATTGGTGTGATGCAATGTGTAAGAGTGAGTGAAGCCACGCAGAGATGATTATAGGAATCTCAAAGAGGCTACATGAATAGACCATTAGTCATCAATATGGGTCATATATTGTTGAAATTACAATCAAGATGGCAAGAGTATCGAGACCATGAAGTATGAAGACATCTAAGGTGCTAGTAGCTGATGCTTGTTGAGAGGAAGTGAATTAATGAGTCTCAAACGAACACAGAAGAAGGTTTTTGGTTTCATCCCGTAGCATTTATGGGTTTAATGAATGAATTAATGATTAGGGGTGCTTGAGTTCTAATCTATGTTGGGGATATGTGGGCCAAGCAAATATAAGGTTCTGAAGTATTAAATCGAGGAAAGCAATATAGAGGCAGTAATCAATATTCCAAGCAAGAGAACTACTTAAATGCCACATCAAGATGAACAATAACAAATAAAATAAAAACAACCATACGCTAATTGTAGGTTGTAGAATGATATGTCCCCCAAAATCTATGCAAATAGAGGATAGTGTACAAGAATTTGATAGTAAATGGCTCAATTCAAAATTGTATCTATTAATCCAAAAAAAAACCATCACAGCAACATGAAGGGCAGTCAAGATGAACAGAGACAATGTGAAAGAGGAAAAGGATAAAATGAGATGCCATGTTAGTGATCCTAGCCGATCATTTTTGACCTTATACGATATCTTTCTATGATGCCTTATACGAGCATGTATTAGTTGCAGATCTTAGATACATATACACGACCAAAAAAATCCAAACAATTTCTTGCTAATCTTTTTAAGTGAACTTTTGGGTCATTACAAATAGTCTTAGAGTAGATCTAGCTCTAGCCTATAACTGATGTGGATTGTGGGACATTACAACATGTGCCATTTTGGAACTTAGCACGAGCTGGTTATAGTGTTTGTGATTTTGATTGGATCTTTAGCATCAAAGATGCTATGGCTTAAATGTAGAGAATGCGTGAGGATCCGAGCATATCTTTAGTTCCACGTCAGTTATGTTTTTGAAATACAAAACCAAAGGATATAGCATGGTTGATGAGAACTTGGGTATTTACACAAGGCCAAGAAATTGAAATAATAATTTTTGGCTATCTTTTTCAGGTGATATCCTAATTCCTAGGTCATTAAGGTTTTGCTACTCACTGCTATGGGCACCTCTTACAAATAGTTGCAACATATATGCAAGTGTAGACTTGGCTATCCTTATGAATAATATATCCAAACGAAAGATCAGGTCCAATATGCGATTGCAATATTATCTGGTCAAAATAAAATGACAAGAATATGAAAATAGGAGCAGTCAAACAAAGGGTGGGGATTTTTTTTTTAAAAAAAAGGCAAATAACCCCTAAATTTGAAAGAATATTTGAAAAATCTCATCTAATCCTAAATTCGGATTCTTTTTTCCTTTTTAGAGAAAAGGGTGGGAGTAGCCCGTGAATTCATTTCATGATAACATGAAATGTCATACAAACAGGAAAATAAGGGAAACAAAATATTTTTTTTATAAAAAAAATTAATACATGAAAAATTCCTAACATTGATGTTGCTCAAAAACACAAACTAAAGCAATAACATAAAATTGCAAAGTAACCACTTCTATTTTTAGGAGAACAAGTTATTGCTCCAATTTAAAATTCATATGTGACCAAGCTTTGGCCAGTTGCAATATCTGTGGACTGCTTCCCTCCAAGGAGAGGATAATTTGAGTGCGTGAAAATTTTTATGGATCAAATAATTTTTTTTAACATATATGTTATTTAAAATCAAGTATTATTCGGCATATAGGCTCCAGTTGCACGTTCAACAGAAATCTGCCGCATAGATCTCATAGAGATTTGTACTTCTCGGAATAGAAGGATAGAATCATGACGAGCCAGAGAAAATGCTGACATCCAAGAATCGCCAGCATCTGCTGACATCATCCAGGACTCCCCAATCTCTTTCGTCATGCTTTCATCGTGCCCATCGACCAATGGATCATCTCCATTCTGCTTTGAGAGCCGTGCAGCGGATAAATGATGGAGGTCGCAGCATTTTGAGATCTGTGCAGTTGATAGAAAGCGCACTCTGCTAGTCCAAGCAAAACTAATTGCATATAATATTATAAAAAGAAATCTTGTTGGTGCGGACACGAGGACTGGACTAATTGTTTTGCGGGATCACGGTCGTCGCAGGAGGACGGTCCAGCCACTTTCGTTGTGGCTGGATTGATTTATGTTATTTTTTATTTTATGTGGGTAGGATTAATTTGCATATTGTCATTTGAGGACCTTGTTTGAATTGTTTTTTTCGTAGGGACCTATTTATTATTTTGTGGCCATATATATATATGGGGCATGCATTTGTTTAGAATTAATGAACGATGAATGAAAATTAGTCTCCTTTCTTCTTCCTCCTCCTCTCTTTTCTTCTTCTTCCCCCTCTTCTTCTTCTCTTCCCCTCTGTCTTTCCTTCCCTACCTCCATCCTGCATCACTTATCCTTGTCAAGTAAACAGCACCCACTCCCATTCTAGCCGTTACACGGCTATAAATATGTACGAAGCCAGCCATTCCCCAGCCGTGGAGAAGAAGGGAGTTGCCATCGTGGTGCATCAGTGGTCTAGTGGCATGCAAGCAGGCGCTGGAGAAGGGCTTCCTCCCCACCGTCTTCTAGGCCGATGGCGGCATTGGCGGCATGTGGGCGCGAACTGACAACGCTCCATTCACCACGGCCGGTATACCAGTTCACAGACTTCCCATGGCTGGAGAGCGTGATGGAGGTGTTCCCTCACAGCAGCCAGGTGAGGGTGGCGGGGATCGAGTATGTGGGAGCAGCCGAGGAGGAGATCATGGCATGGGAGCTGTGGGCTGGGAATGGCGAGGCGTTCGGCGGTAGTGGCGGGAGGGGGGAGTGGCACGTCGCGATGCAGAGCAGGGAGGAGGATGGAAAAACAGAGGTAAGAAAAGCTACAAACAAATAGTTCGTCTTACAGTAATTTTTTCTCTAAATCCTCTCTACTAACTCATATTCTCAAGAAATGCAGCAAGATCGTCCACATATCTCACTCTTGCGATGTCTGAAATGCATCATGTTCAGCGACCTGCTATTATGCTACTTTTGTTGTTCAATGTAAGGAAATGATTTATGCATCGTCATGCAATTTTGACTGGTCATCTATTATATTAAACATAACATCAATCATTCATGATTGATAGACAATTATATTTGCAGCTCGCCCGTAAAAGGGAACATCTATATTTACAACTTTGTGACTGTTGATTTTTGGGCCTGGTTGGACCGCCCATGATGGGCTAGCCCGACCAAGAACATCTAATATTATTCAAATGAGAGAGATAATAGTTGGGAGGAAAAATGAAACTATCAGGTAATTTCTCCCTCTCTCTCGCATCTGTTTTTCTTAGCACTATTCATGTCCAGAATTTCCCCTACAGAAAATTTAAGCATTCCAAAGAGAGAAACAACAAGATACGACTCGCTTTCATCCTTTTCTTGCACCATAAGCACTTGAATGGTGATTTTTTGTGTTCTTTCCATTGTGATTGAAAGCTCGATCTTGAGCGTGTTCTAGAAGTGGATGAACATGTGGTTCAACCCCTCAGATCCTCGAAATTTCACTTTTGCACTCTTTCAAGGTAAGTCATGAAACGTGAAATTCTATTTAGTATTCTTTATTCTATATACCGAGCGCAACTTAACAATAGGAAAGAATGAAAAATTTTTAAAAATAAAAATAAAAATTCATTGCCCCAAGTTCTTAAATTGATCAAATAAATAAGTTGTGCTACTTTCAAATGCATGAACTTTGGTTTCTAAATTCCTCTCTCGATTGCCAATTGCCAGACATATTATCAGGTGGATTTTGTGATCATCTGCATTGGAAAATTCAGTGGCGCCCCACACATCCCCACATTTCCAGCAAACAAGGGACGTGAAGTGTTTGATGGAAAGGTGATCCACTCCAGGGACTACTCTAACATGGACACTGCTGACACCACTGAGCTGATAAAAGGGAAACGAGTTACAGTGGTAGGGTTCCAGAAATCAGCATTGGACATTGCAGCAGAGTGCGCTAATACAAATGGTACAAGAGTGAAGTTTCTCTAGTATAAACTTCTTTCCATATTTAAAGCAAGCTATATAGATCACAATGCTTGAATCTCTGTTTTTTTTTTTTTTTTTCATTGTAGGGATCCAGCACCCCTGCACCATGATATGTAGGACTAAGCGTTGGAATATAGACGGCTAATATGCTTGGGGAGTCTTTGTTGGTTTCTTATATCTTAATAGCTTCTCGGAGCTTCTAGTTCACAAACCTGGTGAAGGATTTCTGCTTTGTTTGCTGGCCATCCTGTTGTCACCTCTGGTAATGAAATAGGAATTTGCTTCTTAATTTTCAGGTTACATCCTAAAACTAACCTCTGTAGTTTTCCCTTCTTGTATCCTAATTAGTTGATGTTTGTTTTTGTGAATTCAGAGATGGTTGTTATCTAAATTTGCCAAGAGCTACTACAGATGGAAGCTTCCTATGGAACAGTATGGCATGGTACCGGCACATAGCTTCTTTCATGCAGTAACTTCCTGTTTAATTGCAATACTAGCATTGTTGTAAAGACATCGAAATCCTTTAGCTTTTGTAAGGATGGGATGATCATCGAAGGCGAAGAGGAGCCTATAAAGACTGATATGGTCAATCTTTGCCACTAGATTCAAAGGTGATCAGAAGCTAAGGGACATCTTTAGGTCACCTTTCTTTAAAAAGCTTGTAGCTGGTTCATCAACTACGACGGTCCCTCTCTACAGGTACATATCTGTAGTCTTTAGATATCATATATGAGTTAGGAGATACAATTAATTTCTAGCGATATAAGCATGTGCTTGAATTTTCATTAGAGCTAGTGAACGAGCATGTTGATCCAAATTTGTTAAATGTCTCTGAGCAGACGAGAACTAGCATGTCGATGTAGTTCAAATTTTTTATGAAGCCTTTGCTACAAGTTGCCATGCTCTATAATCAATGCCATTCTGATGAAGTCTAGAACAACGTCGCTAGCTTTATCGACCTTGTCTAATGTTCTCGCATTGCGTCTAATTTCTACTTTTTTGGTTTGATTAGAGTTAACCTACTTTGACAGGGAATGCATCCATCCTTGGATTCCTTGGCTGGCAATACTTGGCTATTCAGAGAGTTTATCAAACATATATACATCAGGGTTGAGATCCAAGTGGCTAATTCCTTTCCTTGATGGTGGTTTTCAATTGCCTGGCATCAGAGATATGGAAAGAACGTGGAGGATTGGGAAAAGTACATGAAGCGATATCTCGGGAGTATTTTTGCGGATCATGCATTGGAACTGTCCACATTTTGTACAATGATCGGTTGTGCCAAGACATGGGATGGAACCCCAGAAGCATGAAGGGGTTTCTAGCTGATCTCTTCCTTCCTTATGGAACTGCAGACTATGCTGATCTTCCACGCAAGAAATGAATGTCTTCTATCATAGTACACCCTCACAAAAGGGTTTCCATCAAAAATCTGATCACCTTCACTCACTCTGAAAGTTTGAAATAAAGTTTATGGTGGACTCAAAGTTGTCAACAGTGATAAAATCTAAGGAAAATGCATGTTTCATGTAACAAAAAAAATATCCTTTGTTTTGTGCTGTTTGATATTTTGGCTTCTGTTTGTCATTTTGTTTTGCGCTGCCTAGATTTTTGGGATCTCTGATGGGGGTTGTCTTGTATGGTTGCTGCTTTTTGTGGGCGTTCGATGGTTTTTTTAAGGATTTTGGTCTATTAAACATTCTTGCGTGTGGTTTGGCTTTGGCCGCCCCATTCTAATTCAGAAATTCCTATTTCTGCTCACAAATCTATCATCAGGACAATATATCCAGGGGTAGGGTTAGCTGACATACGAGAAAGCAAATGTTCTAAGAACTCTGAAAAAAAATCTGGACTAGAGTGAAGGATGGTAGGAAAGACGGAAAGAAAAGAAAGTAAAGAGATTGAACACGTCCGAGGATTCTGGACAATGCATGCAGGGGCATGAATAGAAGACAGTGAACATTGGAGAATGAACAATTGGACTAAAGTGGAGAACGTTAAAATGATTGTAGATAAAAAAATAATTTTAATTTTATTATGATTGACAGCCTGTACAACAATTAATTGTGATTTTGATTATATTATTCTTTGTACATTTTGCATGTTCGTACTAAACGTTTTACTATCATATTTAAAAATAAACATTTTTTCTGACAATGGGAAAGGACTATTCCCCGTCTATAGCCTGAGCCATTATCCGTAGAAAAAATTATACATATCATCATTAAAAGGACTCACAGCATGTAGAATCAAATCATGTTTCTTTACTAGGGGTATAATTGAACCAAGCTAAGTGGAGTAACTACAGACTTGAACTTGATTTGATTAGAAATACTCAAATTCGAAACTCGATTCAAATATCAATCAAGCCATACTCAAACTCGAATTTGAGGTCGAATTCGAACATAAAATATAATTAAAACAAAACATTACATAATACTATATTTTAAAATATTAAATTAATATATATTATAAATAAAAAAAGTAATATTATTAAAAATATGTATATTTGCGAAAGCGAGTCCAAGCAGCTTGTGAGTTGTTGCTCAACTTATTTGCACCTCCATTTTTTTGCTTAGCTTCACCATTAAAAGATTAAAAACTTATAATTTCTTGTGGTTGGTTGATAATCTACTAAGATTTTTTAAAAAGCCTAGCTGGACAAGTGCATGATCCTTTTCGGTTGGACGTGGCAGGATTTAGATCGACGGCTTCCATCCATCTCGCGCTGCAAGTCGAAAGAAAACATAACCGGAAAACAAACAGAAAATTAAAAAAAAAATAGAGTTGCTGCCTCCGAATGGCTTCGAGGCTCGGCTCTCTCCCTCCCCAACTCGCCTCCCCTCGCCTCCTCCTCCTCCTCCTCCTCCTCCTCCACCGTCGCCGTCCCAACCTCTTCTCCCTGTCCGGGGGCGCACGTTAGCGCCAGCCCAAGCCGACCTCCTCCCGACTTCCTCCTCTCCAGGCGAGTACCCCTTTACCCTAAGAATTTCTACTTCCTCGCATGGAATTTTTTTCCCCCCCTCTTCATTTGGTCTAATTGAAAGCCTGACGATGAAATTCTGTTAATTAGAATCGTTGGTGTATCGGCGCTCGTGCTACTTTCAGCAATGATTTAACTTAGCTAATTGAGAGTAGCCTTTTTTTTCCCCTTAATTTCATCATAGGTTCTTAAATTGGATGATGAATGAGAAAAAAGAATCCTTGATCTTGAACTTTCCTTTTATTTTATTTGGCACGAACCATCTGTTTTCTGACGAATCATGTCAATTTTGGACCCTTGCTACTTCACCAAATGGAGTAGCTTTTTAGAGATATCCATGCGTTAATCCTGCTTATGCAAGTATTTATGGTGTTTATGGGTCTGAAACATGGGAGTTAAAAGCCCAACAGCATGTGATTTAATAATGAACAAAAGAGTAATATAATATTCCATGCACATGATACACATTCATGCAGACTGTAATGCCCATTGGCACAATTGAGGGCTGAGACATGGTAAATTGTGATCGATTAGCAAAGTTTTAGGCCTTGCACATCTATACCAATTGGTCTATGGTATGCTTCAGTACTCTTTTCCTTGTTATAATTAACTTGTCTACCTTCATCAAACCAATATAGGAGCAGGACTCAAAAAGTTCCAAATTCGAAAAATAGGTATATGCTAAGTATATCACTAAACCATAGGGATGTTAGGGATCCAGGCTGCCCACATTAGAACTTTTATGCTCAGGCTGAAGAATTAGGTTGGTGGACTAGGAAGGAGGAGAGCATTAAATAAAAAGGAGGGGGGTGTTTGGGGGTTGAGTTTGGGCCAGGGCTGGTGGTTCTAATCCTGTTTTGACCTGGCCTGACAATACCAACAACACTAATAATGTAGGATTACATAAACAGAGAACATGCACCTATAGCCAGGTAAAAAGAAAAAGGAAAAAAAAAAAAACGTTCTTTCAATGATCATTTATGCCTTGGTGCTGAATTCAGTACATATGTGTTTTAGTGTGTATTTCAGACACATATCAAGATAATGACTGAAATTTCTATGAAATCTTGCACAGAGAAATGTTTATGAAAATTAATACAATTTAATGTGTTACATGCAGAATAATTGATGTAATGTTACAACAATCACAATATTACATGTATTAGCACCAACATCATATTGCGAACTTAAAACAATAAATTTCATATTTCATCAAGTTGAATTGGGATCTACTTCTTCCATGTTGGTTCCTATCCAGTCTCATCCAACAAATGGCAACATTTATTTCTTGCTGCACCCATAAAGCTTATGTGCATCATTGTTGATTAATTGAGCAAAGATTTGCAATCTTTTATAGGTTTGACGGGTGTCCATGAAGCATGAAGGTTCTTGAAAATTTTCTTTTAGTGATAGTGAGCAGAGAACTGAATCTGTGCAAAAGTTTGAACAGAAAGATATATCTCATCTTTGAATTGTCTAAAGAATGTTCTTTTGCCTTCAGGTGATTACTTTGTCTGAAAGACTAGCAGGGCAAGATGCAAATGTAACCACTGTCCCTGTTTCAGTCTTGAAATTCACTCGCCAGCTAACTCGGTTTTTCCAATGGACGAATGATATAGCTGATCGTTTAGCATTTTCAGAGGTAAATCTCTATCCATCTTTCACTTATTGGTAATATTGACTGCCAATTGCAAGCAACTAATAGAGAATCTTGTGAACAAGACGAACCTACTTCTTGGGAATAAGCCGATCTTATATTTCCTTACAAGGTGATGGAATTTCCTTCTTTCTGTGCTAACGAAGAGGGCTTGGTTGCGACCATTTCTTTTCAGTTGATATATGTGTGGGTTATCATTGAGCTTGATGCCTTGAATCTCTCAATTGGTGGGATTTCAGGTCCTCTCAAGCGACACCGTTTTCTCTCCCATGACAGAAACATATAATTTGCTTGGGGTGGATCAGAAAGACATTGTGACCTTAGAAAAGTATTTGCAGGACTACTTCACCAATATTTTGAAGAAACTGAAAGATCTAAAAGCACAATCAAAGCAAACAGATATTTATCTATGAGAAATTCAAGTTCACACTACAACAATGGGGTCAAAAGAGAGAACGGGTCAAAGCTACATGTACTGCACTTCCAAGCCATTCAAAAAGGACATGATGGTGCAAGTGATTTGTTCTTTCTTTCTGCATTTTGTATGCAAATTAAAATTCTAAACAAAAAATTAAGGTCTTCTGACATAAAGCCTAACTTGTTTATAAATATCAACTGTGTGTTTCAAATTATTTTGGGTTTCTATTCAAGCTGATGAAGATGCAAAGTTTGCACTGAGATATCAATCAACACCCGGCTCAATGCCAAAGAGACTTCTCTAGCTGGAAGAAATTTAAAAGTAAAAGGCACTGGGGACCCATCACCTCCTTTTCCAACAGTGAATGTTATGGTTTTGGATTGACAGGAGAGGTTGTAGAAAGGACCAAGTGCTGATTTTTAATTTGATTGTCATTTTCTATAGCATAGATTCTTAGGCGGCTGATCAGCCAGATCACCTAATGCCGAACACCTGGAGGCAAGGTTTCAAATTCTATAGTGCATCTGACCATCCCAAGTGGACAGGATAGATTAGGTAATGGACCAGGATGGGAGGGGACAACTACTGTTTTCTAAGTGTCGAAAAAATTGAGGCATCCTATTCCATGAAGACTAGATGGAGGTTCTGCTGGTTGACCATTAGTAATTTCTTCTATAACCTAGAGTTAAAGCTTGGATTCACGACCTTGAGCTTAGTTGGACTCAGCTTGAAAAATAAAGAAATCGATAATTGATATCTAAAACACATTATTTTAATATGACATATAAATAAAAACTTATTTTAATTTTCTAAAGACTAAATCTTTTTTGTGAAAAAGAATGTATAATTACAAGATTGACATATAAACACGAAATTATCTCAAAAGTCAGGTATTAGCATAATTTTAGGGATTATGTAACAATCTACATCACCCATAATATTTTTCTTTATTAGTGTGATCCTGTATCAATCTATATTATTTTTCTTTATTAGCATAATCTTGTTAGAGTGATTTTAGGAATCGCTTAACTACCTGTATCACCATAATATTTTTTTTATTAGAGTGATCCTATATCATCCTATATTATTTTTCTTATATAGAGTCTGTATACGAATATATATAACCTCTGAAATATACTGAATATGATGGAATAGAGAAATAAAATCATTTTTTTCTCTCTTTTTCTCTTCTTTTTCTCTTCTTTTGCAAATATTTTAATATGGTATCAGAGCCACCAATCACCTAATCTGTTGTTGCCATCTCTTCCGCTTTTACTATAGCCGTCATTGCCATGTCTAAAAGTTTTAAAGACCCGTTATTGTCGATTTATCGATATCTGTTTTTTGGTGAATTGACACCCGAAGATCCTCTATTTTCTGGTGGATTTACAGATCTTCTATTTACTTGTAAATCAACATTTAAAGATCTCATATTTTTTAGTGTATTTGTATATCTTCTATTTTCGATAGTTTAACATTCGAAGATCCTTTATTTTCTAATGATCTGCAGCTCTTTTTCATTACTTTTCTCCTCAACTTCAGATCTTCGGTCGTCTCTCCTCACCGTTGCCCATTCTCTACATCTTCAATTTTATTTGATGGCTTTGGCTCATTTACCATCCAATTTGAGGTCTCTTGCTTCTCTTTTATGTTGTCGCCGTCTACGAAGATTGTCGACCTTCGGATGCTTTCTCTCTGAGCTCTATTCTCGCTGCAGCTATCATCTTTTATGTATCTTCTTGCTGCCACATCATCAGGCAAGTCAATCAGCCACATTATCAGATAAGTCAATCAGTCACATTGACAGATACATCGGTCTGTCACGTCAATCAAACACATCGATAAACACACCAATTTACTATGTTAGTCAGTCATGTCAGTGGACGCGTTAGTTTACCGCGTCAGTTAGCTATGTCAGGATTGTTAAATATATCAATTTGCTTGGTTAGCTTCCTGATCTACTGCATCAGTTTCTAAGGTTCTATATCAACTTCTATTTTACCATAGTAAATTCTATATTGTCACATTAGCTTGGCACAGTCTCCCATATCGGCTTCTGAGTTATTATGTCAACATCTGCTACATCAACTTCTAAGCTATTACAACAGCTTGTGTTCTGCCACATCAGGCTCTATGCTGCCACATAAGTTCTTGATCTACCACCATATCAGCCTCTAAGCTGCTATGTCAGCTCTTAGTCTATTATGTCAGTTTCTGAGCTGCTACTTCAGCTCTTCATCTAATACGTCAGTTTCTAGATACAGTCGTGATCTAGTTTCTAAACTCAATTTGGCACCTATAGTATCATCTTGAATTTGAGGAAATGCTAGCATAATTTTAGGGATCACATAGCAACCTGCATTGCCCATAATATTTTTTTTATTAGTGTGATCCTGTATCAACCTATATTATTTTTCTTTGTTAGCATGATCTTGTTAGAATGATTTTAGGAATCACATAACAACATGTTTCACCCATCATATTTTCTTTATTAGCGTGGTTCTATATCACCCTATATTATTTTTCATATATAGAGTCTGTACAATATATATAACCCCTGAAATGTACTGAATATGGTAGAACAGAAAAATAAAATTATTTTTCTCTCTTTTTTTCTCTTCTCCAGCCAATATTTTAACATCATGTATGAATTTTTTTTTTTTTTTTTTTTTTTTTTTGAAATTACAATGGAGTGCTATCGAAGGAGTATTACCTGTAAATTAAGTCCCTGGCTGGTCTTAGGTTCCAGGATTTTCACTTTGGGAGGTGGATGCATCCCACTGTATAAGAATTACCTGAGCTGAATTCTTAATGATACGCCACTGAAGATTCAAACCCAATATCTTTGGCATGTGATCGGAGGTACGGCCACTGTAGTGACTCTTAGGGCCTAAGAGTATATAAAGATTAAATATTAACAACTAGCCTAGAGAGCTGAAGCACAGAGTGACAACGTTCATGGCATATCAGACTGCGAATATTCACAGTTAAATCTACCATGGTAGCTTTTGAATACCTATTGCTGAAAAATGCATGTAGTTAGGGCTACATGTGGTTCTAGTTACCGTATTTGCACCCACATTTTCATTATTTAGTTTAGTGGATTCATAGATTCAATAAAACAAATCCTTATGTTTGTTCGTCTATAAATGAAAACTGTAACTGTATTTGGTTCTGAATGCAAAGATACCAGTTATCTGATTAGGAAAACTCTTCCCTCACATCAGATTCTTCTCTTCTCAAAGTTTACACTCTATCATGATCTTCCTACTTTGATTAAATCCCAAAGATAGCTTATCTAAATAATAGAGTCTAACTAATTACAATGATGAGCTGCTATGACATTGAGGTGATGTTGTTTGCTGTTATAATAACAAATAATAATTAGCAATAACACAATAGAACTGTTGTTTGCTTGAATCACTATTAATCAAATAACAAGATATTTTTGTTATTCATTTGTTACATAATTTCGAAATCATGAAATTTGAGCTTTAAATTTTATTTATTTTTTTCGAACGAGTGTGCAAACGATGAATAACAATGATTATAATAAATTAAAAGTTAAATAATGACCGTTATTCTTGATATTTACTATTAATCTATATAACATAGCAATCTCCTCTATAGCCTTTATAATGCCTAACATAATGTTACCACAGCCACTGTGGATTCTAGGGAGAAGACATTTGACAACAATTAAATCATGATTGGGTGGTGAGTGCTGCCATTGTTGTAATGCTGGAGCAGTGAAAGATATGATTTCTTTCAAATTTGTTTCAGGGTCTAGGCTTATGCTAATTGCCTTAGTAATGGAATCTAGAAACTGAATCTAGAGCCCTCTTTTCAGTGTGCCTCCTGCATTTGCGCTAATCTCCTTCATATGCTTCTCCATTTAATTCCAAAGTCCACATTAAACCATCTTGAAGTTGAGTATTTAAATCACTATTAGTCAGAGTCTAATAAGCAACCATAGTAGACTATATCAATTAGAACAGAAAATATATTTTATCAAATCAACAGCTGAAGACGAGCATACCAAATTTTGATTGATTAGAATTATAGGCAACTATCAGTTCTTCCTCCTTTTTTTTTTTTTTTTTTTCAGATTCCATGTCTCGCTTTATGGAGGATGGAACTACATGCCCTCAAATCATTCTTCCAACCACTTTTGTACACTACTGAGCACGTTGCTGGGCCCATGCAGAATTTGGACCTAAGTAATCTCTTTCCAAGTTTTGATCACCCTAATTTCTTTCAATTTTATAGGGTAGTCCCATGTCAAACCTCCTAAGCATATGGAGAAAGTGGAAGCTGATTTGTTGTGCATCCATTGGTTCCAAATGTTGATTAATGATGACTTTACTATCATTTATGCAACAAAATATTTAAGATGTCGGAGGGTGGCTGATTTGGATTTTATAGATCGATATATAAATAATTATTTAACAAAATAATCTATAAATTAAACATAAAAAGATAGATTCTAAATACAAATTTGAAGACATGGAAGATAACAAGAACAACAGGACATTGCAAACTTGACATAAGTATGGAGTATACTTATAAGTTTTAGAAATTTGACCTAGTTGGTTCACTGATTCACTTAAAACCTTAGCTAAATTTTTGAATTGAAACACAAAGTGCTCGATGTAAATCATTGGCATGAAAGATATTTATCCAATACTAAGCTGACCAGGCATATATTGTACATGATTTGGATATGCTGAACCTTAAATTGGATCTGTTGTCTTAGAGCAATGAATTGCTCCAAAAACTTTTAAATATTTTTTCATGATAATTAGTGTTTTGGCTTCTCAATGAAATCTTAGCACATTTGGTGCAGTCATATTCATCCATGCTGCTGTCCTCTTAAGCAAATCACATGCCAGATACTTAGTAGTCAAGATAAGTAATTATAAAGATACCAAAGACAAAAAGGTCTGAAATAACAGACAATGGGTTTGGTGAGGGAATATTAAAGTTAGGTTGGCATGGGAAACAATAGTTCCCAAGGGAAGACCCTAGGTTCGCCAAGTATGGATATGGAAGAAGTTTGAAGGGACAGCTGACAACAACTGAGTGACATGAGAGGTCCATATTAGTCCACGTGTTGGGCTTCAAATATAGATAGGTTCTCAAGCCATAGGTCCTGAAAATCGATCCTTCTACAGCATAGTTTGTACTATAGAATATTGTGCACTCGATAGCTGTCATCAAAATAGTTGGGCATCAGAAAAGATAACCTTTTTGTTTCTATTTTGGCTTATACATAGCTAACATATCACTATGTTCTTTGCTTTTTGGTAAGTTTATTTAGTTACAACTGACACCTATAGTTCTGATATGATAAACTCTCTACTTTCTGTAACTCATCCTCTTTGTAATTACCAATTCTTTTAATAAAATCTTGGATGGCTTTTGCCTCTCTTAGTATCAAAAAAGAAAAAGAAAAAAATCCAGTATACTTTGTTGGATGGCGGTCATCTTTTGAAGATGGCCATCGAGCACTACACAGCATTCTATGGTGCCAATAACCCATTGTAGAGGATCCTGGGTCCGTAGGTCACACCATGACAAGTGAGAACTGGGATACCACCGGGCTGGCGTTGAGAATACTGTTAGGTTAGGTCAAGATGAATTAGCCTTGTAAACTTACTTCATGTACGTGTAGCATTTATCCGTTTTTCTTTTCATTCATAATGTAACGGGTGCCGGTCATTTCATTCCATTTCATGAAATTTGTTGTGAACACAAAGGATCAATCTTTTGTGTGAAAAAAAGAACGAAGTCACATAGGGGAGAACAAGATCCCAAAATCAAGTTATTTAATCTATGCCTTTTTTAAGTTGCAAATTCAACATTTTTTCCCCTAAGTGAAACTCCAGCATTGACATTCTTATCGTAGCTGTGGAAAAATGACTACCAACAAGCTGGTCTTCTTTTCAATTCAAGCATTCCATCTCATTATGTTTTCACTAGGCATTATACGACCGAAAGACGGATTCATTGAAAAAGGAAAACATGAAAACAGATAGTGTCACCTTTTCAAGTTAAAGTTAGAACCTCTTCAAGAGCAAGCATTCAGGAGATATCTTTGCTCTCGCATGCTTTGTAGGAAGCTCAAGCTACCTTGCCACTTCTTAAGAACTGCATAAATGAAACATTTGCAGAGGGAGGGGGGGGGGGCAAGGAAACTCCAATATAAGAGCATATGAGAAGTTTCTGTGAATATCCTCGAAGGGAAAATGCTTATAGTTTCATTGGATTCGGATTTCATAAATCCTTATACTTCTATCTCTTAACCTAGTGTCCATAATAGGTTCTTAACCGACAATGTTGCTGGGACTACTACACATGTAGCATACCATGCTAAGCATCACAAATAAGGCTGCAAATAGGTAGGGTTGACCTGTGATCCGACACAGCCCGACTTGTTTAGATTCGATCCGACCCGATTTAAAGGACCCGTTGAGCTGGGTCGGGATCTAAAACTAGATCCATTCCATTTTTGGGATCAAGTCTGGATTTACTAAATTCTAACCTGACTCGACCCAACACGACCCATTTAATTTTTGGGGCAATTTTAGATTTTCTACAATATGACCCGACCCAACTTGATCAGAACCTACTATACCATTAGGGCCCATATGGGTGCTTATGAGTCTCTAACTCTATACTTCTCTAATCTTTTTTTGTGTTTGAGGAGGAGAGAAATGAAAGAGACTATTTTTGTGTAATGTCAAAAGGGAACATTGTTCCTCTAAGAAGGAAGTTCAAACTAATAAAGGTAAAATAGAATATAACTTTTTCATATGGAAGAAGATAGGTTCATGATGAGTCGTTTGCAAGTATTAAACTTTACTATATGTCATTATCAAAACTATATTCCTCATCTTGGCCGATGTATGTTTTTTTTAGCTAGTAGTATGTTTAGAAAAAAATAGTAGTAGATGCATTCTATAATAAATTCAGACAATATCACTGCTGAGTAAAAAGGATTAGCATAGATGTAATTCTTTTCTACTCAAAAAAAAATATATATTGCACATATAAACAGAAATTTTTTCTTGTAGCTAATAAAGTTGAGCTTATCATTATTAGGTTAGTTTATAATGGCATCAATCCTTAAAGCTTAGGCACTTTCGCTTGTATGGTCATACATAACCTACTTTCTATAGTTTTCATTTATTGCAAAAGAAGCTAAGCATAAGGAATGACAAGTATATATAGGAATCCGACCTGGATCCAATCCAAACTCGATCCAAACTCGATCTGGACTCAAATTTTTTGGGTTGGGACCGGATTATACATGGACCCGACCTGACCCGACTTGAATGACTTATTGGATTAAAAATTTTAGCCATGGACTCGATTTAACCCGACCCGATCTTCTATTGGGTTGGGTCTGGATTCAACATTGGGACCCGAACAAGAAATCGGATTGGGTTAGGATCACTCATGCTTCGACCCTACCCAATCCATTTGCACTCCTAATCACAAACCACCATTACACTAACAAATAATACAACTTTGTACTTTTATTTTATAGTGCTTTTATGCCATTGGTAGGCATAAATCCTGAAAAATCACTTCAAAAATTTACAGTGCGGCTTGGTGGACAGATGCGGACTCTAATTCTGCTGTACTTCGGTTCCTTTCGTGCAATTTCAAAGTGTAGGGGCTACCAGCAAACGTGAAGCATCACGGCAACTACTTCTAGTCAGAGTATATAGGCAGTGCATTAAAAAATTTAAGACCAGGATTGGCTGGCTACTAGGAGGGAGGCACAGAGAGAGAGAGAGAGAGAGAGAGAGAGAGAGAGACCGTTTGACATTTTTGCCTACTTGAGCTTGACTTCAGCTCGGTAGCAGCGGAGTTGAGCACGAATAATTTATTTTTATTTATACAAGTTGGACTAACAGTTGAGCGGGCAGCCCACGAGGTGCTCACCTCCTAAATTTTTCGACCCCCAAAAAGGATGATTTCATCTGCACCTCCTAGATTTTTCCACGCCCAAAAGTATGATTTGAAAGCTTTGCTCTCTTCAAGGAACAGCAGAGCTCTCAGAAGTATCCCCCGATCGATGTGGAAAGATTCCCGGCTCCCACTTCGGGAAAGCAAAGCTACACTCCCGGGTCATGAGTACTACGAACGCCAACCCACCCTCTCAAGCATGCAAAGTCCCTCGGAAAGGCTAAAACCACGGAAGGAGGTCGCATACCAACAAAACCCATGGCATAAAGCCTATTCAACGCACTTTTAAAAGGGCCCCTTCTGAGGATGGTAAAAGTCTGTCTCATGACCTTCGAACACCCACCCAGCCCCTCAAGCCACGGAAGGACATTCGCATACCAACAAAACCGATAGCATAAAGCCTATTCAACGCACCTAAGAAGGGGCCCTTCTGGAGATGGTGAAAAGTCTGTCTCATGAAAGGAGTACGTACCTGCTTGGCCTTACCACTCTCCTCTATCTAATCATTGATCAACATCAATCACAGGCTTACAGCAAATCACCACAAAAGAGGTCATTACCCTGAGACATCCACTTTGGATGCAATAACTCTTTTACCGGAAGTAGAAGGCTCGCACTGATTACCATAGGCGACCATCTGGCGACCGAGGGGAGCTTTCAGAACCCTATCCCACGCTTCACTTCAGTTGCCATGATTGCAACCCATTTCCCAGGCCCTGAAACATGGAGAGAGAGGAGGGAGGGCTGACGGCTAGGAGTACAGAGAATATAAGCGTCAGAGAGGCACCCAATCGACGGCACGCGCAACAGAGAGCAAGGCACAAGTAGATGAGCCGATAGCTGCTGCTTTTGCTTCCGGCTTTGTAGTATCAGTCAAATGGTGGCGGTATCAATAGAGTAGTAGTACATAAACACTCACAAGCATCACAACATAAGGAGAGAAGGGGGAAAAACAAGGATGAGGGGATACACACACAGGTGGTATCAATTGCCATTGCAGTGCCGAGCTGCCATCCCAAGCCTAGGGACAAAATAACTAAAGAACAAAACCGACCAAGAAAAGTCCCTTCCCTTCATCGTAGTGTGCGCACACAAGCAGCTCCTGCAGATACCGCTGCTACGTAGCGATTTCGGCCTGCAGGGAGAAATTATATCCCACCTGCTCCTTCTCCCACCTGAGCTGAGACACAACCGCGTCTTGGATGGGCACGTAGTCCTGCGTCACGTGTTGAACAATATAGCTCTCTTATTACAAAACAACAAAGCATTCGGAAGTCATGTCGAGCACGTAAAATAAGAAGAACAAAGACCCAAGGCCCACCGAGACAGAGATGACATGAAAACATAAGCTAGAAGAAAAAATAGTGTAAAATAAGAGGAATTATAATGGAGATGGACGATGCTTTCATGCTATATACAACACTCTGGGATTGTTAAAATAGAAGTGCAATAATACTGAGACAAAGTCATAGAGGGTTTTCTTGTTTTATTTAACCTCCAGCTTCTGGACTAGCTCCCGAGCACTGGGGGCGGAAACTATGATATGGCGCTGAAAGGGCTTGATGAAGCCGTCGTCCACGGCCTTGTCTACGAAGGCCAGCAGCGAGTTGTAATACCCATCCACATTCACCAAACCAACCTACCATCGCATGCAAAGTTTGAGTCTCATTTCAGTCTCTTTTATGCAGTTGGATATATAGGGGATAAATAATTTTGGTGGAATGGAAGGGACTACAGGTTTGTTGTGGATGCCGAGCTGGGCCCAACTTATCACCTCCAGCAGCTCCTCCAACGTGCCATACCCACCTAAATTGCGAACGTATAAGCATATCTAGTTCTAGAATCGAGGGAGGAAACAAAGAAACTAGGAAATAAGTGGAAGGCAGGACAAAACCAGGCAAGGCAATGAAAGCGTCAGAGTGTCGAGCCATCTCCGCCTTCCTTTGATGCATGCTTCCCACTGCTCTGACCTCTCCCACCGTCTCCCCGGTGATCTGCTGATCAAATAAGGTTAATCTTAGCTAAAACCTGGATGGCATTCAGACGGAAAGCAATAGAAAGCAAAAGTGTCGAGAATTAGACCTCTCTGCCCATTAGAGATCGGGGGATGATGCTGAAATCAAGAAAAGGTTTATAAGGGAAGAAGAATGAACAAATAGGGGACGTAAGTACTGAAAAAGTTAAGAGGAGGGAATTAAAAAAACTTAAGTAACTCTTCACCCAATAACATGGCCGCCTCCGCTGTGGACGGCGCCGGAGACGAGGCCCATCAGACCCGTGTTCCCACCTCCATAGACTAAATCCACCTTCCTAGCCACCTGCTCGCCGCAACCCTTATTTGATCAACATCTAGTCTAACCCGATAAAAATAGCCACCAAAAGAGAGCCAAAAACCAAGAAAAAAAAAAAGATCGAACCAAAATAATGCCTACCAGCTCTTTGCCAAGCTCCACAGCGGCGTCTTGGTAGCAGCTCCTCTTTCCGGTGCTGCTTCCACAGAAGACACACACCCTCTTGAACTTGGATGATTTACCCAACTTGGCTTCCTCCATCTGTTAAAAAATAAAAGGATGGCAATGCAATGTGTTAATCGCATCACGATATGATATATATATATATATATATATATATATATATATATATATATATATATATATATATATATATATATATATATATATATATATATATATATATATATATATATAGGGAGAGAGAGTACAAAGAAACTCGATTTCATAATTGATAAAAATGCATACGGCATGTTATCCCGGATATACATGGTATATAGTTTCAAAAGATTCCATGATTGGTGGGATGCATACGATACATGATCTCACAAAGTTGAGACTATTAGGTATGGTATATAATCTCATAAATATTTACATAATTGATAAAATTAGATTTTATATATATAGTATTTATTAAAAAAAAAATCATCCTTGTCATGAACATGAATTAACTCTGGATGTATATATGGTGGCAGAGATTCGAATAAGGTAGATGAAGCATAACACTCCAATATTATTTGATCCCTTTAATTCTTCTTACTAATTACTTGACGAACCATAATACGATTTTGTATAGGTGCGTAGTGGACTTTTGATGTACCCCTTACATATATGCTAAAACATCTAGGGGGCGTTTGGTAACCCCAACAGGATCACCACGGTGATCTAAGATCTCCGGTGATCCGAATGCTGGGGTGATTTGATCCCGGTGATCTAAGATCAATGTATTTGGTAGGCCATGGTTCAGTGATTAAAAATCTCCGGATATTCATGAGTAACTTCTTTGATATGGTACGGGGATCCAAGATCACTGACCACATATACCACAAATACCCTTGACATATCTTAGATGGATTTTTTTATGTATTTTTAATTAAGTCAATATACTAATTCCTATAATAACTCCATAATTTTGTCACATATTCTACTTTTAGTAGCCCTTATCATATATTTATTAATCATATAAAATATATTATAATAAAAATATTAATATATTTATCAATATATTAATTACTAATATATTCTATAAAAAATATTTATTACTCCTAAAAATTATTAATCTTATAAAAATATGTTATTTTTCATTATAGAATTAATATTTTTATTTATACTTATAATAGATTTTTTTAATACTAATAATTATTTTGATTAGAAAAATAAGGTAAATAGAAGTAATATAGTAATATATTAAATATTTTCATTATATAAATATAAAAAATAATAATATATTTCTACTAGAATTTAAAATTATCCTTCAATAATAATAGGATAATAATATGATTAGTAATATATTATAATATAATATATATCATTAATATAATATATAATATCAACATAATATATATATATATATAATATTGATATAATATATTGATGGTATATTGATATATTAATTTTTTTGCTAACTTGAGGGGTATTTTTGTCTTTAACTTTCAACCCAGGATTATTGCCTTGGGGTGATCTTGGATTTCCGACCTCAAGAACAGGTATCCCATCACCGAGCTGGGGGATGATTTGAGGAGTGGAGGTGATTTAAGATCACCGCCACGTAGGATCACCGTGGTGCAACCAAACGCGGTGATCTCATCACCTCTACCCACATCATCCTTGATCCTAAGACGATCATCCCATACCAAACGCCCCCTACGGGACAATTATTAACACTTTCATGGAACTCTAAATTAAAGACATCTCTTAGAAACACTAAAAAAAAATCAGGATTATTAGTATTAAATTGTTCATAGACTCTAGAAGACATCGATTTTAAAACACATGACCATTGGAAAACTTGAAAGACATTCATAACTTTCACTTCATTGAACGACCTAACTCATATGTCTCATTTTGGTAAATCAGTTTTATTATACCATGTTAGTGTAAATATATCCGTAAGAATCAAAAAATAAAATATGCACAAAATTAAAAAAAATATCTACCACAGCAATCCTCAGTATAGTTCCTATATGATTAACTATATATACGCCATGCAATCAGCAGCATTATTAGCTTCTCTCTCTCTCTCTCTATCTATATATATATATATATATATATATATATATATATATATATATATATATGTTATCTCATACGAATGTAACTTATACGAATCCTTTATTTACCATCATACTTGATTTAGACTATTGACTTGTTGGCTCTTTGATCATGTCACATAAAACACCCACCCGGAAGCATGATATCATTGATATGCAGGTTGACCTGAATGAGATGATTATTAAGGTTATTATTCAACATCTTCCCAACTCTTGACTGCTTCCTCTCGAAGCTTTAGCCATATTTCCCTCTCGCTCACCAACTCTTGACGGCAGTTCTCGCTCTCGGAAAAGGATCGACCAGTCCCCGGCTCTAAACTGGGCGAAAAAGAAGCCAGCCGGGTCACATAACACCCTTTCCCTGTCTAGCTGCGCGTCGAGACAAAAACTAGAGAGAGAAAAGAGAAATTCTGGGGAAAAGAGTTTCATCCGCGTACGTAAATACTTTCTCGTGTGCTCTTTGAAATTTCAAAAGCAAAGCGACGAAAGAACATGAAAGATTAACTTATAGGAAAGAAAGGATACCTGAGAAGGACATTCTCTCCCACTTCCCCTCATGCTTTGAAATCCCAGCACCACTTCTCCGAGCTCTTGCCTTGGGCGCTTGCCACAAGCAATCATGCACCCCTGGGCAGTTCATTTCTCTTGGAGCTCTTGCATATACTGTTGCAGACTACTGGTTCCGGTCCTTATTTCGCCTTGTCTTATTACTTTTGCCGCACAACCTTTGCTAAAACGCTGCCTTCGGAAGCTGTGGCCTCGGGCAAGTAACCTGCTGCCACGAAAAAAACAAGAGCTCTGTTGGTTGATAGAAGGATACCAGAAATAGAGGGATATCATTCATATGCCTTATTGTGGCATGGGGACAGAGAAAAAGGTGTACAAGGATGGCTTACTCTATGTCCAGCCTGGAGGCAGTGTTTGGTGCTGGTGATGCTGTGCTGATCAAAGGATGGTGTCATCTGATTAACTATTGCAGCTCTTTTACTTCTTCCAGCTCACAATCACTGCCAGGATTCCCCCGTATTCATGAGCCATCTATGGTTATGGCTTTGTTTGTTGTCTAGTTTTTGTTTATATTTACTACACTTAAAAGATTTATCCCACCACAGAAAAAGTAATCTTTTTCTACATTTTTTACATTCTTTATCGACGCTTATAAGCATCGGTTAAAGTTCGACCGACGCTAAACAAAGCGTCACATAAGTTCGGAGATACCGTAGTGGCAAACATTTTCCAACGCTTCCTGAAAGCGTCAGCAGAAATTGAGATTTGCTAACGTTAATAAAGCATCAGCATAAGATTTTTTAACGAGAGTTGAATTTTTTTTTAAAAAAATATTGGACCTATAGTAGATGGATATCATGTTGCTCTGAAGATTCTCGGCATTGAAGATGGGCATATCATCACCATCTTTGTGCAATCTCTTCTCGAAAGCTCTCCCATCTTTATGTACTGCCATCGCCGATTCCCTCTACACCTCAATCAATTGGCAGAGGGGAGAATCACAAAAAAAAAAAAAAAACAACAACAATTCAAAGAGAGAATTGGAGAACTGAAAAGAATTAAGGTTTGGGTTAGGGTTTTTGAAGATCCAACCTTCTGTCCCCAAAAATCGCCGGGTTAGCGTCCGGGTTCTCATCCGCCGCCACAGAGGAGAGAGGAGAAGAGGAGCTTAGGGCCGGTCGGTCGGCGCCGGAGAGGAGGGAGGAGGACAGAGGCTTGGGGTTGGTCGCTCGGCGCCGGAGAGAAGGAAGGAGGATAGGAGATTGGCTTAGTCACTCGATGCCGGAGGGAGGAGAAAAGATTGGTCGGGCTAGCTAGAGCATCGAGAGAATAAGTATTGGGTAGCTAGGGTTTGTAGCCTACAACGACGCTTTAAAGCGTCGGCTCTTGCCGATGTTTTTTAGAAGCGTAAAGCATCGTCTCTTGAAGCGTCGACAAATTTTGGCGTCCTGCCAAACTTTTCCGACCCTCCTTTCTAGCGTCGGAAAAAAAAATGTCAGCAATTTCACATTTTGTTGTAATATCCTGAGGAGGGTGTTACTCTTCTGAGCTTCAGCATCACCCGGGCACAGCGACGCAACCAGTGCTGTGATCCTGAAATCGGATAGGCATCGGAGTTACAGTCATGACGGGATGCGTTGGTAGTTTGCTACAGTGCCAAAATGTGGCAGGCAACGTGCATGTGCCTTTGCATCCTTTCTTTTTCTGTTTAAATATACTGTATTTGCGTAGAATGAGCTAAGCATCAATTTAGTGGCCTCACTAATCCTGAAGATTCTAGTTTCCAGTTTTGTGGTGTATCTCCAAATGATCATGCTTAGTTTACTTAAAATATGAAGCAAGCCTTCACCTTTTGAGATAATTGTTTGGTATAGGTAATGTGGTCAAAACAACAAGAGATTAGAACAATTAATGGCCGAAAATATTTCCCATGCTAATTAATCACCATCATAAGTCCCCACTTCAAAGCCAATCTTGCCGACAGTTGATGTCAAGACGGCCATCACATCCATAACTCTCGGGTTGAAAATGATAAAATATATATAGAGATAAAGGGAGAAATCACTTCTAGAACAATAATATATATATATATATATATATATATATATATATATATATATATATATATATATATATATATATATATATATGCTATTGTTTGTTTTTTTCACTCGCAAGGTAAACTGGCCAATAAAATTTTGCTATCTAGATATGGGCTGATCATTCAAAACTTGCCACGTAGCTTACCTAAAAAATATGTGGAGAGTGATCATATGCATCTCAAATTCTCTTCATAGATGGCACCAACTAGGCAACATTGCTAATTTTTTTCTAACAAATGCGATACCTGAGCAAAATTCTACTAACAAAAAGAATGGAAGAGATTTACAAACGTATCAACTAGCGTATAGCTCCTAAACTACTCGATGATGAATTCTGTTCCCTGCCTATATATTAGGCTTTCGGAGACACTCTTGATATATTTTCTTTTAACTCTCTGATGCTACCTCTTTACTTCTCTCCAATCTTCTCTTGTTCTCCGAGAGTCATATTTGACTTGGCATCAAAAAATTCTCCGTCAGATGCACTTTGATAGACCGATTTTTTTATTTTTGTTGTTTTAGATCAGAGCCAAAAGCATCGTCCAAGATCCCTCCCGTAGTATTCAGTTTTCCTAGACTATCATATACAGTGATTTGATCCGATCTTTTCTAATCCGAACAGTAGGTTAGACGGATCATTACCAATTCCGTGTCAAACCAAACTACAAAGGTTGGTAGCTCAGTGCACCCAAGGCTACATTTCTCGTGCTGCTAATTATATTTCCCCTGTTCATTAAACAGCACGAGGAATCTTGCGACCGCAAGTCATCACATCAGAAAGTGTTGGGTTCTGCCACTCGAGCGACGATAAATTTCACGAGATCACGCCGACGGCTCTAAAATGTCAGGAGCAGCCATCAAAACTTGTTCCTTCTAAAATGACTCATCACCTACGGCTCTTCCCAAACTATTCATGTATGCTCGTGTGAACGTAGCGTTGCTAATTTTAGTTAAAAAATTGTTAATTTGCTGGCACGATGGCTGTGGGTCCTGGTAGCCTCAGGCCCGAGAGTGGAGTTTGGCACGGTCTTTTTTTTTTTTTTTTTTTTTGGCTTGCTGTAATGCAATTACCATATAAAACGTGTTCTGATACAATAAAAAAAATAAAAAATAATACATCATGGAGAGTACTAGTTCGCGTGAAGTATTTTTCCTCCTATGAATATGATTCTTAGAAAGCAGATTCCTAAGAAAAGGATGTCTAGAAAAGTACTTTTGGCATGTTTGGTTGACAATGAGAAAGTGATAGATTTTCAGAGTGCTTAAGTTTGGTTGACCATCAACTTTCTTAGAAAAGTTATGTATAATTTTCATTAAACCCTTAATAAAAGTTAGGTCTTTAATGCCTCTTTAATGCTGAAGGAACTTTTTGGAAAAAAATAAAATGAAGTGATTTTCGGCTTATGGAAAAATAATTTTTCTACATTTTTCATGGAAAAAAAACTTTTTCATGAAATGTGGAAATTATATTTTCATGAAAATACAATTTTTTCGTCTCTTTTTTTTGAAAATTTCTACCAAATAAAAAGGATTCTATTATTTTTTTTTTGTTGAACAGACATTTTTTTTTTCTTCTTTTTCTGCAAATCAAATGAGCCATAAATATATTTCTGAATGGTGGTATCCAATCAGCTCCAATAATCCCTTCAAATCCGTACTTCGCCTGACGCGCGGTGCGGGCTCCCACGACGGGCAATTATGGCGGGGAATAGGGAGAACAGCCCCAGATGCCGACGTTACATTACATGCGATGGGGGCAAAGTCTGACCTGATCCAGCGATCACGGAGACAGTGATTTTTTTTGTTTTCTTTTGGAATGTTTGAAAGGGAATCTTATAAGGAAATTTATTTATTTAGAAAATTATGCGAATGAGTTTAAAAGTTGGCGAGAGTTGCTTTTTGACACTGTAGTTTCTTGGCCTTTTCTTTTGATCATACAGGAATGCAGATAAAATCATAAAAAGTCATACAATGTTTTATATCTTATCAATATTTTTAAGACATATTCTGAAATTAATTGGTTGAGTCAGTAAAGATATTAATTGTTGGATAACGGTGATTATGGTTTGATATTGCTCTCATCCTGATTTCGACCGGACTTCCTCCTCTTTTAATTAAAGGGAATATTAGTGAAGAAGAGGGAGTAAGTAGGGATAAAGGCTTTTAATAGAACAAACTTTTGACAGGTGTCAACTAATATTCTGTAAACATGTCTATCAAAACCATCCTTGAAGATTTACCTCTGTGTAAAAGCTGGCTATTGCTCTCGAAACTCCTACGCCGTCATGGACATGTTGCTCGTGTCAGAAATTGATCACAAACCAAACTCACTACGACACAAGAAAATGCTTCTTTCTATCTATAAAAAAATAAGATGGCCATTATCCAGAAGTCCCCTTTCAACACTAATCAAAGTCAAGACAAAATATGCAAATCCTACTCTATATAACTAGTAGACTCAATCACCCTATTCCTGACCTAAATAGGCAAAGAGCCCAGATTTTTTGTATTGCGCAATTTGCACCATAGAGTACTGTATAGTAATCAATGGCCGCCATCAAAAGATAGACGACTATTAAGACTGACTTGTTTGATGGCCGTTCACCTCCTAATGATGGCCATCGAGTGCTCCATAATATTCTATAGTGCAAGCAGCGCATCATAAAGGATCTTGGTTGATAGGAAAACCCTACCATTGCCCGTCCCTTTGTTATCATTGTAAGAAGTCGTCCACGGAATATGAGCTCGACACTACTGGCATGACACCTCATACCACAATCTTACAATGGATCATATCAATCTGCCACGTCAAATACTCATAATGTATAGAATTTTTTTCTTTTATACTAATAGAGTAAGATCAATTGATAAGTTATAAGTTAATCCAGTGGCTTCTCTTATCTATCGAGCATCGATGTACTCCAAGCCACCCTTTGTCATTGCAATTTTTTTATCCTTTCTGATTGGACCGACTCGTGCAAACCAAAAGCCTGCATGGCTTTATGCGAGCAATTAGTTCCTTCCTCCCATCATACCCATCCCTCCCCTATTGACATCCTATTCTGAGGTGTTCAGGCTCTTATCAACAATAGCCAAACTAAATAAACCCTGGACCCATTATCCTGGCCCTGAATACAGACTAGACACTGACCCTAAAGTCTCGCATGGGAACTAGCACCTAGATCATGATCTCACCAAGCCCCACAAAGAAGAACTAGAGAGTGAAGGAGAGAGAAAGAGAATTGGAGTTAGGGGATGGCAGCTAGACGGATTTTTACGAATATTCAATTCGTCCCAAATCCTATTAGGACCCGTTCAAGAAAATTTATAGGATCTGTGTTTGGGATGGATTTGGATTTAAAATTAAAATCCGTTAGAATTTGGGATGGGTTCGGAATTTTCTCCTATTGAAAAATCTGCTACTCGAACAATCCGATTATATAACATATATATATTAAATTTTATAAAAAAAAAATATGCATTGGGAAAGGACTTGAATCCCAAATCTCAAGGATATCTGAGCTCCATATTTACCATTAAGCTACAAAACTCATTCATATTTAGGCTATTTGTCAAATTATTTAGATCTATTTTTATTTGGTATTGTTTCCTCTGAGTGATCTGATTCAAATAAAAATTAATAGGATAAGTTTAAATATTCCATAAATTTATCATTTTTTGATAAAATTTTTTGAATTGTTAGTAATTTTTTTTATTAGATTTAGAATGGATTTGAATTGTAGGATTTTAAATGTATTGGAGGCATGGATAAGATAAATTTTAGGGACGTAAGGAACGCTGTCAGGAATACCGTGGTCCCTTGCGAGGGTTTCCAGTGTGCTGTACGTACCATTAACGGTTGCTTATTCGGGATAAGCACTGTTCCTTGAGGGCTTGTTTGGTTCGTGGGAAAATATTGGAGAAAAGTGTGGTCAACGGAAAAGTAATGAGATGTCTCTTGTTTGGTTAGAGTTTTCAAAAGAGAGAGACGAAAAAGTTGTATTTTCATGGAAATATGATTCCCACATTTCATGAAAAAGTCTTTCCAATAAGAAACATGGAAAAGTTACTTTCTCGTAAGCTAAGAATCACTCCATTTTTATTTTTTTCCAAAAAAGCCCTTCAACATTAAAGAGACATTAAAGATCTAATTTTTATTAAAGGTATAATAGGAATTACACATAACTTTTTCAAAAAAGTGGATGATCAACCAAATATAAGTACTCTAAAAATCTGTCACTTTTTCATTGTCAACCAAACATGCCAAAAATACTTTTTCAGACATCTTTTTTCTAAAAATTTATTTTCTAGGAGGAAAATGCTTTCTGCGAACCAAACGAGCCCTGAGTTAAAATTAAATAAGTGAGATGAGATGACGTTGAGGTGATTCGATGATTGAATACCATCTCTGTCCGTCCCAATATCTCTCGTCCCCATGCCCAGTTCTTCAGTTTCGTTTATCTCCATATCTCATTAAACTTTTAATTGTCATTGATCTGTATTCTTTGTACGGGAAGGAATAAACGATAACATCAGCATGTAATTCCCCTTTCCATCGTCAGGCATGGAATTTCTCTCCGGATATCCTTGATTAACGCGGGCCCTGTTATCATCATTTTTCGTTATGGCAAATATACGTCATAAGTGAATAACGTTCGCTTATCACAAACTTTATCAACAACTAAGATGGCTGTTTAACCTACTAAAACCTATCAAAAAATAATGGATTACGATAGAACAATAACAGTACTGTTTATTCAAATTACCACCGTTATAAGATAAAAATAATTTTCAGCTAATATAAATGATAAAATTACTAAATGGATTACGGATCATCTCTTACTTTTTAATGGTGTTGTATACCGTGACAACAACCTACCCTTCATGATCGGATAGGCACAGAGACTGCTTTTGGATTCACCACTCAAGGTTGGTTTACCGGCCTCCTTTTATCGTAGGGTCAACTCATGATTAGATTGAGGCAGGTTAGTTGTCATATGATGTAGAGATTAATGCAATAATGTGACCGTTTGTATTACTCTAATGATAACTACCTGCTTTCGCTTCCAAATTTACCAGTAAGGTACCACCTAGATTCTGTCTGTCTGTCTCTCTCCTCTTTCTGATAGTACTCAGTGATCGATGTAAGTTAAAAGTATTGATGTACGACTATTTTCCATAAGAAAATTATATGTACATGGTATTGATCTACCAAGATGCTTTGTAGATATTTAAATCACATAAAAGAAAATCTAACAATTAATAAAATAGTGGTAAGAAAATATCTAGCCTGTGAGGTGTGAGAGGCACGCCAAAAGACGCACTGTCCTAAAACCGTTGTTGCCTCCCCACGTGCAGGTATTGGCGGTCAGCGACGGCTCCAAGATACAACCCAAACGGCTCACAGCGGGCCTAATCTACAGTGCACGTCTGTAGTAGGCAGATTACCTAGTCTATATCGGTTGCCCAATAATATAGAAAATTGTAAAAGAGAGAATGGTGGTAGAGAGAAACAATGAGAGGAAGAAGAAGGATTTTTTATTGTATTTTTTGTTAGATACAAGGAATGGCTCTTTTATAGGCCTTTTGTCATCCAACCATAACGGTTGAATACTTATGGCCTCATTAAGGCCATAATGAAAGATAATGGGAAGTTTTGAAACTTCCAAATGGAATTTGAAAAACTTAAAGATTATAACAACTCTTTTTTAAAAAATTTGAGGGTTACAAAACTTTTCAAAATTTATTCAAATTCCAACAATCCCCCACAAGTTTCAAAACTTTATAAAATCATATACATATATATAGAGAGAAATTTGGGCAGCTTTATACTATGCAATGGGTGCAGGTGTCTTCCGGACTTGAACCTACACTTAGTGTTGACAGTTCTAACCTGAAGGATCATAGTGAACTAAGTCTTGAACTAGACCCTTTGGACCAGATTTTAACATGCCACACACATAGTATTGATATAGACTTGGTGCGGGTTAGCGCTATTTATGGCCATGCGCTGAATCTTGATTCTCATGAGAGTTATTAGAGAACAGCCCAATTCTCACAGTCGCGGCCTCACGACAACTCTCATTTAGGTGAGTCCTCCAAGAATACATGTGACCTGTATCCTGCAGGAGTATGCCTGCCTCGGGCTCATTCAGGGTAACACCCTTCCTAACGTCACATATCAAAGCACTATTGCCATAGGGATGAGCAGGAGACTCTCTCCTTAAAAGTAGTGCTGAAATGAGTCACGCAATATGGATTGTTTCTACCCATTGAACCTTCTTCATGGGATCTCCAATCATAAAGGTTGGGTTACCTCCCTAGGTGACTCCCTTATGGGCTTAAGCCCATCCCCCTCGACAAATCAATGACAGCTTTCTTAGAAAGAGCTTTGGTTAGCTGATCAGCTATATTTTTCTCAGACTTTACAAATTCCAAAGATACAATATTCTTATTCAATAGGCTTTTAACTGATTTGTACCTCACTTGCAAATGTCTATTCATTTTCTTATTAGTATGTGCCTGCCTTACTAACTCTATTACTGCCTTACTATCACAATGTATGAAAATGGCAGGCATGGGTTTATTGACTAAAGGCATGTCAAGCATCAAGTTCTTAATCCACTCAGCCTCAGAGCAAGTTGTATCTAAAGCTATAAGTTCTGACTCCATAGTACTCCGAGAGATAATAGTTTGTTTCTTAGATCCCCAAGATATTGCTACTCCACCCAAAAGAAATACATACCCTGAAGTGGACTTTACATCCATATTGTCTGTTATCCAATTCGCATCACTATACCCTTCAACTACATTCGGAAATCCCTTATAACACAATGAGTATTCCATGGTTCCTCTAAGATATTTAAAGACTCTCTCTAAAGCAATCCAATGATCTTTGTTAGGATTATGAGTATATCTACTAAGTCTCCCAACAGCATATGCTATATCAGGCCTAGTTTTATTTGCTATGTATAACAATGATCCAATCATTTGTGAGTACTTCAGTTGAGATACTGGTTCACCATTATTTTTCTTCAAATGCACATTTAGATCATATGGTGTTGATATAGATTTGCAATCAAAATAATTAAACTTTTTTAACATCTTTTCTATTGTACTGGTTTGATTAAGAGTAATTCCATTAGGTGTTCTTTCCAACTTCATTCCTAAAATTACATAGGCTTCTCCTAAATCCTTCATGTCAAACTTTCTAGAAAGATAAGACTTAACATCATTTACTATCTCCAAATTTGTCCCAAATATTAATATATCATCAACATAAAGACATAAGATCACATGTTCTCCATTACTCTCTTTGTAGTATACACACTTATCATATTCATTAATCTTAAAGTCATATTCTAAGATCACTTTATCAAACTTCTCATGCCATTGCTTAGGAGCTTGTTTTAAACCATACAAGGATTTAACTAACTTACAGACCTTATGTTCTTGACCTTTAACTACAATACCTTCAGGTTGCTCCATATATATCTCTTCATTTATGTCTCCATTTAGAAAGGCAGTCTTAACATCCATTTGATGAATCACTAGATTATGCACTGATGCTAAAGCAACTAAAATTCTAATCGTAGTTATCCTGGATACAGGTGAATATGTATCAAAGTAATCTATTCCTTCTTTTTGTGTAAAACCTTTAGCTACTAGTCTAGCTTTGTACTTGTCTATGGTTCCATCAGGTTTTAACTTCTTCTTGAACACCCATTTACACCCAATAGCTTTGTTTCCAGGAGGTAAATTAGTTAACTCCCAAGTGTTATTTTGAATAATAGACTCTATCTCACTTTGTATAGCTTCCTTCCAAAATGGAGCATCTAAAGAAGACATAGCTTCCTTATAGGTAGTAGGATCTCCTTCTGTTAAAAAGGTATAAAATTCGTCTCCAAAATTTTTCTCTATTCTAGACCTTTTACTCCTTCTAACTCTAATTGTGTTTCTGGTTCCTTAGATGCATTTGTACTAGTGGATCATTAGTAGATGATTTATCTATTACTTGGTGTGAAATTTTATTTTTATAAGGAAATATATCTTCAAAATAGGTAGCATCTCTAGATTCTATAACTGTGTTATTTGAAATTTCACTAATCTCAGAGTTTATAACTAAGAATCTATTGGCACTACTATTTTGAGCATACCCTATAAAGACAGCATCTATAGTTTTAGGCCCTATTTTCTTTCGCTTAGGCTCAGGGATTGCTACTTTAGCTAAACACCCCCACACTTTCAAGATTTTAAGATTAGGTGTTCTTTTCTTCCAAATTTCGTAAGGGGTCTTATCATTATCTTTCACAGTTACTCTATTCAATATGAAACATGCAGTAAGAATTGCTTCTCCCCACAAATTCTCAGGTAGCCCAGAACTTATCAACATCGCATTAGCCATATCCATTAAAGTTCTATTCTTTCTTTCAGCTACTCCATTAGATTGAGGAGAGTATGGCGGAGTTATTTCATGTACTATTCCATATTCCTCACAGAAGATGCTAAAATTAGTAAGGGTATACTCACCTCCTCTGTCGGATATGAGTTTCTTAATCTTTCTTTCTAATTGATTCTCTACTTCGGTCTTATAAATCTTGAATTTATTAAACACCTCATCTTTAGTTTTTATTAAGTACACATAGCAAAATTTCGAACAATCGTCTATAAAAGTCACAAAATACTTATTTCCTGCTCTAGTAGGTGGTCTGTTCGAATCACATACATCACTATGTATGAGCTCTAAGAGTTGAGTATTTCTTTCTACAGACTTATAAGGCCTTTTAGGTTGTTTGGCTTGTACACACACTTCACATTTATGTTTGAAGTTTAGATTGGACTTAGGGACTAAGTCTAGATCCATCATTCTTTTAATTTTCTTTAAGTGTACATGTCCCAATCGTTCATGCCATACATTAGAAGATTCAACATTGAAAACACTTGAAGAGATAACTTTAACTTCTGAAAGTACATTTAATTTAAACAACCCCTCACTAATAAATCCTTTCCCAACAAATACATTATTTTTTGAAATTACAACTTTATTGGATTCCATAACAACCTTGTATCCTTGTTGGACTAAGGATGACCCACTAACTAAATTTCTTCTGATTTCTGGAACATGTCGCACTCCTTTCAAAGTTAAGATCTTTCCAGATGTCATTTTCAAATCTATGTCTCCAACTCCAAGCACACGTGCAACAGAGTCATTACCTAATGTTACACTTCCTCCACTTGATTTCTGATAAGTTTTAAAATAACCATGATCAAAACAAATATGTACATTAGCTCCAGAATCTAACCACCAATCTTTATTTCCATAAGTAAAATTAATAGAAGAAGAACTAAAGTTATACCTAAAGGATGGCTCAGCTGAATTCTCTTGATCCATCAACATATAGACTTGAGCCTTTGGATCTCTTTGATAGTGATTTGACTTGGGCTTCGGCTTATACTCCTCAGTCTTCTTGAAGAAGCAATCTTTCGCCATGTGATTAGTTCTCCCACAAACAAAGCATAGCCTTTTCTCACTTCCTTTGCCCTTGAATGTTTTATTATTATTATTATTACGGTATTGGAAGTTTTGGTTTTGGTTAGAACGATTGTGGAACCTATTATTTTTCTTGAAGTTCTTACCCCTATGTTGGAAATTATTTCTCTTGTAAAAATTCTTAGTATTATTTTCAACTAGGTTCACCTTAGGAGTCTTTTCATCCTCTTTCTTAGTATTGGCTCTATGTTTTTCCTCAACTCTAAGAGAGTTTATGACTTGGGTTAAGGTTAACTCTCCTTGTTTATGCCTAAGGGTCCTAGCAAAATCATTCCAAGATGATGGCAACTTATCTATAAGACATGAGACTTTAAAATCTTCACTAAATTTGGTTCCCTTTTTCTCAACTCCTCTCAGAAGTTCTTGATACTCATGAATTTGATCTCCCACTAGTTTATTGTCTACCATTTTATAACTATTAAAATTTGAGACAGTAAACCGATCAATGCCAGCATCTATCATCCCATATTCAGCCTCTAAAGCATCCCAAAGTTCTTTTGCACTTGAGGTAGTGGCATGATACACATCATAAAGGTGGTCAGACAAAGCACTAAGTATTCTATTATAGCAGTGGTACTCTACTTGCTCATTAGTCATTTGTGAAGGTAACTCTTGATTAGACCGTGGTTCCTCTATTGCAGATACAAGTCCTAACACAGTCAACCAATATTTAAGTTGTCTTTGCCACCTACGAAAATTTTGTCCACTAAATTTTTCAGGCTTAATACTATTAGCTTCTTCCATATTTGCCATTCTAAATTTTAAACTCTAAGTTTTTAAAGTTTAAAAAGGGCAGTAGAGTATTCAACTGTGAGGAAAAATAATAACAATAATGTCACTAATGAATAAATTTAAACAAGATGTTCCTAAGAGTATCTCTTAATAATATACTATATAACAATAACTTTACTAATAATTGTAAAGGAAAACAACCCTAATGTCACCAATTAGATTTAATACTTATATCTTCACCAAAACTATTTTTTTTTTTTTAAAATCAGAACAGTAAACTTTTTTTTATATATATTAAATAGTAAACTGTTTTTTTTTTTAAAGCAGTAAACTATTTTCTTAATTAAAAACAGTAAACTATTTTTTATATTAAAACAATAAACTGTTTTTTTAACAGTAAATTGTTTTCTTTGATTAAACAGTAAACTGTTTTTTTTTCTATTAAACAGTAAACTGTTTTTTTATTTAAAACAGTAAACTGTTTTTTTTTTAATTAAACAGTAAACTGTTTTTTGTTGAAACAGTAAACTGTTTTTTGTTGAAACAGTAAACTGTTTTTTGTTGAAACAGTAAACTGTTTTTTTTTTTTTTAAACAGTAAATTGTTTCCTTTGATTAAACAGTAAACTGTTTTTTTTTATTAAACAGTAAACTGTTTTTTTTATTAAAACAGTAAACTGTTTTTTTAATTAAACAGTAAACTGTTTTTTGTTGAAACAGTAAACTGTTTTTTTTTTTTAACAGTAAATTGTTTTCTTTGATTAAACAGTAAACTGTTTTTTTTTGATTAAACAGTAAACTGTTTTTTTTTGATTAAACAGTAAACTGTTTTTTTTTTATTAAACAGTAAACTGTTTTTTTTTATTAAAACAGTAAACTGTTTTTTTTTTATTAAGCAGTAAACTGGTTTTTTTTTATTAAACAGTTTAATATTAAAATTGAGAATCTAAAGCTAAACTATATATATATTATTATTTAAAGTGTATTCAGCAATGATTTCTATCAAAGATGAACAAAAACAGTGTTCAACTATGCATCTTGCAGAATATATAAACATATAGATGAAACAATACAACAACGGTTTTAGAATGTTGATCTACCAAGATGCTTTGTAGATATTTAAATCACATAAAAGAAAATCTAACAATTAATAAAATAGTGGTAAGAAAATATCTGGCCTGTGAGGTGTGAGAGGCACGCCAAAAGACGCACTGTCCTAAAACCGTTGTTGCCTTCCCACGTGCAGGTATTGGCGGTCAGCGACGGCTCCAAGATACAACCCAAACGGCTCACAGCGGGCCTAATCTACAGTGCACGTCTGTAGTAGGCAGATTACCTAGTCTATATCGGTTGCCCAATAATATAGAAAATTGTAAAAGAGAGAATGGTGGTAGAGAGAAACAATGAGAGGAAGAAGAAGGATTTTTTATTGTATTTTTTGTTAGATACAAGGAATGGCTCTTTTATAGGCCTTTTGTCATCCAACCATAACGGTTGAATACTTATGGCCTCATTAAGGCCATAATGAAAGATAATGGGAAGTTTTGAAACTTCCAAATGGAATTTGAAAAACTTAAAGATTATAACAACTCTTTTTTAAAAAATTTGGGGGTTACAAAACTTTTCAAAATTTATTCAAATTCCAACACATGGACTATCCAACCCTCGTACGATCAAGCAAAATGGGAGCTCCCCTCCATCCCCCTTATAGGACAATTTGTTGCCTTGTTAGATTTTCTTTCTTTTTCTTTTTTTTTATGCTGAAGCTTTGTCTTGTGATATAACAATCTGTTTCCGATTTGATGATATTTTTTCTCTGCTAAAATGGAATCTTTCAACGGGCATGAGATTGTAAGACTATAAAACTTTTTGGTACGTAAAATTGTCGGAGATGAAGCTCGAAGCTTATTCGTCCATGTTTATGCAATGTTCATGGTTTAAAAATTATATCTAACTCAGATTCTCACGTAGTACAAAAAAAAATATCTTACAGTTGTGTAATTATTGTGAGGTAACTAAAAAGATTGTGTAATTATATATATATATATATATATATATATATATATATATATATATATATATATATATATATATATAGAGCAAGTACTACCTATAATTGTGTAATTATTATTTTTTTCATGCTTGACACTATATGAATAAGCAAGCTATATTATGGTAGCATGTGTGACATATTTAGGCGTCAAGTTGCGCAAGAACGATAACAGGAATAGCCTTTTTTTTCTCTTAATGTTGCGATCGATGTCCCTAACACGTCTCTCTCCCACTCATTTACTCTTTTTCCCTTTCAAATCACAACGTATATCATTTTGTTACCCTTTTACCACCACGTACAGCAGTTTGTTAAGGATAATATACTCATCAGTAATAGCACCTTGTTATATATATATGATTAGTGGGGCTGTGTCTTTCTTAAATCATTCAACTGACTTATAGTTTGCTAACTCACTTTATGTTATATTCACTAGCCAAACTTTCCAAAACCAGACATTTGATTTTAATTCTTGCTGAACTTATTGTTCAACTCTATCTATGATGAACTTATTGTTCAATTCTTGATGAGCTTTTTGGCTGCCAACCCCCCTCTCTCTCTCTCTGGGTTGGGAATGAAGTAATAATTGGAACGCTATGCAGAGTGGAAAAACATGCCTTCCAATACAATCCCAACACTAGGAGGGTACGGAGTTCATTCACAAAACCACCCTTTCCACCATCCACACGCCATTAAGCACTTCTCTGGGTCCATCTCCAAGGCTACAGCCACTCCAGGTCCAACGACTCGACCTACGTCGACTCCTTCCAAATTCTAATACCCGATTGTTGACAACTCTGCCCGAAGCTGCCAGCCAAAATGAAGGCGGAAGGTAGCATCATTAGATTGAAATACACATAAAATAGACATCTATATCCATCAAGACAAACCATACGCCCATGACTAGTTACGATGCCCATATAAGAGAGAGAAGAATGGAAAAGAAACTTATAGTAAAGATATGTGCTCATGTTCAGAGAGAGGGCTGAAAAAAGAATGAATAAGTTATTTATTTGTTAATTTGTTAGAAAAAAATTGAGTTTTTTCTACGATTAATGATTTTATCCTTGAATTTAAATACAAGACATATGAAATTTAAAAATATCCTATACATTTTCAATACCCAATATATATTTGTTTAGTCTACAATCTCCCGTAGTTAGATTTAGAAACAAAATCATTAGAAAATACTAAATATATCATTTCTTGTAAATATTGAAAGAATAGTTTTTTTCTTACCAGATCAATAATTATGACCTTTTTTATACAGAAATTTCAGAAATCGTTGTCTAAGCTGCATACATCATGCGTTCATGCATGCAACTTATCATGGTTGTTGGTTTCTGTAAACCTTATTCATCAAATGTGTACTTTAGTATATGGCAGTGGGAATCAACAATAGTGATCGACTGCAAACGCAATCATGTCGATACATGCAGTTACATGCAATAATTTTTTTCAGGAGACAGATGGCTTGCTTTTTAGAGTACTACTTTTCGCTGAAAAGGATGTAATGCTGTTGGCTGTCAGCGTAAAGGACAGAGAGTTGAGTGGATTAGGTTCGAGGGAAGGCCCTTCTGCCGCCCTGATGTCCCAAGTTTTCTTCCTACTTTAGTCTTCTTAAGGTGTGGCTAATGTCAAATCCCCACAAGTACATGAAGAAAAAATGAAGCTAAGTTGATGAGCTTCTGTGGTTCTATTGGCCATAAGTTGTTACCTTTCCAAGAGGGCTGAACCCCTTGAGGGCGTTCCTTGTGGAAACGGCAACTCGCTGCTTCCCAAGTCCTAAAATTAAGATCCTGGAATTATTGTCCAAGATTGTGCAGTTCCTCCCCTCGCTTTGCATACCTTTTAGGAAAGGGAATTTAGAGAGTGAGATCTTTGACTTCTTATTATAGGCTTTTTATTCTTTAGAATTGTGTTGGCGATATCTTGTTTTCACCACCATATCAAACCATAAACCAAAGGTCTATAATTTAAAAAGTTTTATATTTTAAATTTTAAAGTTTGAATTTTGAATTTTATACGTAAAATGAATTTAGAATTGATCCTAGGCCCATTTATTAGTATTATTATTTTTATATTTTCAACTATAAATATACGTAATGATCCCATAGAAAAGTTTCTGGAAATATTCTTCTTTTCTATGTATTCTTCTTTCTCACATATTGAATTCTGATCAAACATATGCATGGTCCAAAGCAAGGTATTCAAATGCTCATAATTTTTCTGTATCGAGTGAGATGGAAGATCACAAAAGTAAAAATTGAGAGATTTGGAGATCGCAAGTGACATATGAGAACTAAGGAGTGTCAAAGGATGAATAAAAAGTTTTGGACAATATATTGATAAAAAAAAATGTATCAAGATTGTCAACTGGTTCAGTTGGTGATGGCTGAGTGCATGACCGAGCCCTATGGCAACTAGATTTTCATGCATGGAGTCCAAGTAGAGTCCAGCCCAGCAGTTGGATCAGACTTGGGCTTGGGCTCCTGGATCCGACCCATATTTTATTGTACGAGTACGTCTTACATTAATGGGACATGAGGCCGGTAACGTGTATCATACTCTTAAGTGGGCTAAGATAGTGGTTAATGGGCTTTCTTCTACAAAAAACTTAACGTTGTTGTGCAATGCAACGCAACTCATTTGAACAATGCATTGCAATTATTATGATAAGTTTAAGATTTATTGGAAGTCTAAAACCTTTTCTTTAGATACTTCAAGCAACAATTTTTACATGCAACTGATGCGTTTAGTGCAATTTTGATGACCAATTATTAGGTTTTTTTAGTGACAGTGTTTACATGTTATGCTCGGTGCGACATGTTATCTAAACTATTTAGCTTCGGGTATAACTTCTAACATTATGTGCAGTACTATTAACAAATGTATTATGTTCCTATTAAACATTGGGATGTTGGAACAAACCAACATCTTTCCTTTCCAAGATTATCGAAAGAGGTTTAAGACGAGATTTTCTCCATTCGGAACATGTTCAAAACTAAAAATGAATCACAATTCAATAAAAGCGAATCTATTAGCGCAAAGTTGAAGGACAAGAAGTAACAAATGATAAAAAGAGAGAAGGAATTACTTTGGAAGAAAAGTTTGCTAAAAAGTTGAGGAATGTTAGCATATGCTATTTAGATAATAGGAAAAAAAAAACTCCAAGTTTCTAAGAATTAGAGGGATGAAAGAATCCTGGTGGATTCATTTACTAATCTACTAGAATTCATACTTAGTTAAAATATAAAATAAATATTTGGCAGGCAAAGGATGCCAACATATGGGTTCTTCGATGGTAAAAAAAAGTTTGAAGAAAGGCCTGAAAATTTGGAAAGTTCCAGCAGATTCTTTGTGTTCCCACATGCATAATTAACAGCTCTTTCATCTCAAATCTCACATCTTTTTTTGTTCCACGAGCTAAGCAAGTGAAGAAAGGAGCAAACTGTGATTGGCTCAATTGTGTTATTGCATTAATTATTTAATTTAATTGATATATGCATTGATTGTATTTATTTTATAAACTGATTTGCTCTTGTAATTAATGACGCATCTCACTTCTCTATACTAACGTAAGTAGTTGCTAAGCTTTCATTTGAAATGGAAACTATTAACCTTTTTCATATAGTTTTCTCTTAAATTATGCTTGAGCTACGGATGGATCACTACGTCTTGTGCTTGTTTTTCTTTGTGCCTAACAAAGTAATTGTGTCATCAAGAGACATTTTTTTTCTTTTAATTACAACATCTAGAATGATACCACTCTATTTTATTTCACTCAAAATAAGTTGGTGATTGATTCTTTGTTTCTAGTATTTTTTACATTTAACCTTTTAAATTATAACTATTTAAGAATTGAAAAATAAAAAAAAGAATTGTAACAACCCAAGACCTTACCCAAAATGGCTAGCCGAAAAATATTATTTGGGTTCCTTAATCCTGCATAAGTATCCAAGATCTATCCAGCGAATAATTGATATGGAACTAAACATACGCTTGTACGGGTCCTCACATACTCCCTTCGTTCAAGCTCTGACGTTCTCGTCAGGCTAGGAGTTCAAATCTATTCAAATCTAATCACAAACCCCACGACTGGCTCGTGGTCAGCCTCAATAAATTCATGTTGCAGTGTCCTCTAGTCCATATAGGTTATGGGTTGGGTATGCTCTAATATCATTTATAACAACCCAAGACCTCATCCAAAATGGCTAGCCGAAAGGAATTATTTGGGTTCCTTGATCCGATATAAGTACCCAAGATCTACCCAACGAATAACCGATATTGGACTAAACACACGCTTACACGGGTCCTCACAGGAATAACAAAAACAAATTTATTAAAAATCTTGAGGTGTTTTTGAGGTAATTGTTATTGGTTTAATTTAACTTGCACTATGATGAAGAAGAAGTGGACAATGAGAGAAGCCAGGAAGAGGGAGAGGAGGAAGAGGATGGGCAAAGGAAACTGACGAAGAGGAAGACAATCCCGTCATGCTGCCAAGAAGAGCACGAGGAGGAGGACTGGAGGAGAATGGGAAGGGTGAGGGTTTCTCAGGATCTTAAAGCTAGAACAAGAAGGAACACAAGTCAACTCCATTTCCGGCCAACCTCATGCATGAAGCGAGCTCTCCTTGCCCAAACTGAATTCAAAGGTCCAACTACGAACACCGAATAACATAAAATAACCAATCATATTATTGATATGCATATTGATGAAGACTACATGGACACCCATACATAATTCATTACATTATTTGTATCATGTTATCACAAACCACACTTAAGGAGGGGGGGGGGGGGGGGGGGGGGGGGGGGAGTTCAACTAATCACCACACATGCAAATTTAAAAGATAATTAAAAACCTTGCATTACAGTAATCATAGAAGAAAAGCTGCCTTCGAAGTGCCCTCCTTGACCTTCTCACACTTTATTGCTTTTATGATAGCTGGAATGATGCTTTTTACTATATTCCCTTGCGTCCATCCCACTTTGCCTGCCACCTTCAGGCTTCTTAATGCCCTTGGGTCTGCTCATGATCGCCAGTTAGCTTTTCCTTGATCTTCTCCAAGATGCCCTTCTCTTCTCGGGTTTCCTCCACTTCCATGGTTTTCTCTGGTGCTACTGATGGCGTGTCTTCTCCAGTCCCTTCACTAGGCTCTGCCTGTGCCTTCTCCTGTGCTTCCTTTTCCTCTGTTTTAGATTTGTCGTCCTCCATTAACTGTATCGAAAAACATTCCAATAGAACAGGATCAATACAAGCATTGCAAGTGTCCTAACTACGCTGCTGCACGCATGGAAGCAGTAATATATATTGCCCTAGGAGTTTTAGGGCAAAATTAATCATTGGCCATTCAACTCTTGACATCATCAATCCCAAAGATAAAGGGTTTGTTTGCTCTAGAAATGACATCTTGCATGAATGTTGATAGATGTTGCCATCTCTTACATCACAAAGAAAAAGAAAATGGAAAAAAAAGTATCTCTTGCATAATTAAATAATGATCTCCAATATTCTTGTGCTCCAAAGATAAAATATGCAGTGACCAACTTGAGTGATAAATATGGCAACAATATTGTTCCATCTTATAAGTCTGCATACTTGAGACCAGATTCGACCGAGTGCACAAGAAATCAAACATTAAGCTTCTTTTTATTTTTTAAAAAGGAAAACTCACAGTAAAAGATTAAATACTTTGCAAACAGGGTTGTAGCATAGTGTCGAAGGAAGTTTGATGCACCTCAAACTTAAATGACATGTGAAATTGAATTGTTTTAATGCTTGTAATATGACAACTTCTTGTTTATTTCTCACTATAGCAATTGCATAAGCAAGCGAAAATCTTGGTGTGTCATCAGAAAAGATGGCAATATAAATTCATGATCGAAAGTGAACGGTTTTCTGCATTCTATTTATGAAGAAATGCTACCTGGCCGGATTTAGAATCCTCGCCGGATTCTGAGTCGGAGGCAGAGTCGTTGCTCTTACATTCCAGCTTGTCAACAGCTTTTTCGGGAACCTCCACTCCTTCCTCGCTTTTCTTGCTGAGCTTCTCCTTAATCTGCTCCATTAGCCCCTTCTTTTTCTTCTTCTTATCCTTCTTCACTGCTTTACTGCTTGACTGTGTTCAAGAAAACAATGCCGGTCGAGCAGTTCATAATAATTTAATTTGACCAGGGAGGAAGAACTTAAGAGCTTGATCTAATAACTTGTTCGCTCAACTATTTCAGTTGTTTATTAAGCTCAAAGTGATAAATTAAGGCCCATCTTCTGAATCTTCCATGTTATTAGAAGCTCTGTATATATGATGGCTATAACTCTCGCTGGTCAAATTGTCATCCGACCTCAATGTGTTTCAAAGTCGAGCGACCCCTTGACCAATCAACTGTTTTTTATTATTTTTTAGAGAGAAAAAAATAAAACAAATAGAAGGCTAAATAGGTTCACGGTCATGATTACTTACCTGTCTGAGAATAGGATTAAAAAAAATAAAGGCAATGTACATGGCTATCCTACTTCTTTCATGTCTATGGTATGAAAGTAGTGGTTTAAACATTTTTTACCTAGGTGTTGCATCATCAAAAGACAAGGCAAATATATATATACAGTCTATACTATGGCTTGAAGTTTTATTTCGTTGTTATCATGACTATATCTTACTTTGTCAGAATCAGAACCAGAACCAGAGTCAGAGGCGGAGTTGGAGGCGGAGTCGTCGTCGGAGGCTGAGGCCGAGTCAGAGGCGGAGTCGTCGTCAGAGGCTGAGGCCGAGCCAGAGGCGGAGTTGGAGGCGGAGCCGTCGTCAGAGGCTGAGGCGGAGGCCGAGGCCGAGCCAGAGGCGGAGTCACCAGAGTCAGAGTCAGAGCTATCACCTAGGAGTTTCCTTTCTTTCTTTTCTCCACTTGCCTTCTTCTTATCCTTCTCCTTCGCTACCATCTTTTTCTTTTTTTCTCCATCAGAGCTGTCATCACCTCTTGCCTGTATCCAAGCAGAATGGCGGTAGCGATCAATTCATAATAGCTTCAACTGTGATAGATGCAGTAGAATAACATATTCCAACTGCATTCCTATAAAGAATAAAGGAATATAATGCATATGTTATAACGAGTGAATCTTACTGAGTCTCTTTCAGGACTAGAACCAGAGTCAGAGCCGTCAACCTTTAGCTTTTCAAGAGCACTATTCTTATCCTGAGCTTGTTCAGCAGGAGCCTTCTGCATGTCATCCTTCGCCGCTCCGTCAACCGGCTCGGCCGCGCGGCCAGCAGCGATGATGGGCATCTGTTCCGCCATCGAAGTTTTGTGCTTCGGAAATCACTAGTAACAAGATGGTGGGGTGAAATCTCTCCTTAGAACTCGAGATATTTCGTGGGTTTCGGTGCAATATTCATGAATATATATATATATATAGGTTAGCTTGGGGTCCAAATGTGGACTAACTCCATGTGGAGACACGTTGGTTCTAAGTAGGCATCATAAACGAGTCCAAGCAAATGAACTAATGATGGAGACCATGAGAATAGATTAAAACGATGAAGCAAAATATGATACCAAAAAAAAAGCGAAGCGAAAAGTTGGATGGTTTGGATAACCAACCAAAGGAGAATCATTAACGAGGAGGAAAACGGAGACAATGGCGTGATGAAGTCAAGCAATAAGCATTGGATGCCTGAGCTCTGAAGGCTAGATGGGGGAGATGGTGTCATTGTTTTGGCTCGGTATCCTTCATAGTTGCAAGGTGAGAACGCTAAGGTTATCACGATTGACAAACTGCAGAGGTGAGAGGCATCCAAACTCTGGGAGATCAACACAATACTTTAAGATCCATGAATCATGAATTATGTTTACAGACAAGCATGTATTCAAGATTCTTGCTGGTCCTACCACGATAACATTGTTAAGGCATCTCTTGAACATGATAGGGATGTTACCACCCTTGTACCAAGTAGTTGAGGACAACTCATTCAAAGTGTTGGCTTTCAGTACATGCAGAATGATTGCTGAGAATTTGATAAAATATTTCAATAAATAATTGAATTCCCGTGTTCCTTATGAATTAGTCTGTCCGTAAGTGTTGGATACCTAACAAATGAGTAGAACTCTGGCTTTGGATGCCACAAATAATGAAATTGCCAATAACCATGCACTCCGTAGATCCAATTATCTTTGGAATAATCATGAAATGTGCCCATGAAAATGGTGGGCTTCTTTCCTTGGGATGCCGTCAAGTTAGGTCTCCAGTGCCGCCAAAAGTTTCTTTGCTCTGATGAAGCTGCAAATAGACGCAGATCGATTTTTGGGTGGTGAAGAACCTTGATAGCTATAGAGCTTCTGTGATACAATGAACAGTGCCTGAGAAATTTCTGGGAGAAGTTTCAGAGAGAAAAGAATTTCATTCACTTCATCATAAACTTCTGGGATTACTACATTCCCTTATATAGGGATCAAGATCGAATACAGTTGAGCTGTAAACTGTTACAACTGATTCAGTTAACCAGTTTTAACTAAGTCTGGTATGAGGAACTTTTGGAACCAGTGATCTGTCAAGACCCCCCTTCAAGCTGAGAGGTCGAAAGAACTTGAAGCTTGGAACATAAGAGATTATGCCGCTGAGAAGAATGGGCTTTCGTAAACAAGTCTGCTGGTTGATCAATATATAGAAGATATGTGACTGAGTTTGATTTCACCCGAGTTCACCTTCTCCCTTACAAAGTGATAATCAATTTCAATATACTTGGTTCGCGCGTGAAAAACCGGATTAGTGGCAAGTGCTAAAGCAGATACATTATCACACAAAAGCTCAGTGGGAGTGGTAGTAGGAATGTGAAATTCATGTAGTAACCGGCGAAGCCATATGAGCTCAGTAGATGTAATGGCTAATGCCCTATATTCGGCCTCCGTAGAGGATCGGGCAACAGTAGGTTGCTTCTTGGAGTACCAAGAAAAAGGATTATCGCCTAGAAAAACGCAGAAGCCAGTCGTGGACTTGCGATCAATGGGGTCACCTGCCCAATCCGAATCACAAAAGGCGGTAAGGACTAAAGAACTGGGACGATAGTGCAGTGAAAAATTCAGCGTTCCTTTCACATAACGAAGCACTCTTTTAAGCAGCTGATAGTGAGAATTCAACGGCTTATGCATGAATTGACATAGATAATTCACTGCAAAAGTAAGATCGGGCCTAGTAATAGTCAAATATTGAAGGGAGCCGGCAAGTCGTCGATAGAGTGCAACATCAGAAAATAAGACAGAATCTGCAGAGGAGATGAAATGCTTTGTAGGTAAGGGAGAAGCCACAGGTTTACAGTGTTCTAACCCATCTCGTTGCAAAATAATATTTGCATAATGCTGCTGATGAAGAGAGACACCTTGAGAAGAGAAGACGGACTGAACCCCTAGAAACTGAGACAAAGTTCCCAAGTCCTTCACTTTGAACCTGAGCTGAAGTCTGAGCAGAAGATCAGCAATTGCACCCCTATTATTTTCAGTTAACAGTATATCATCAACGTATATTAGAATGTAAATATGGATGCTCTTGCAATCAAAGAGAAATAGAGAGGGGTCAGCCTTGCTAATGGTAAAGCCTTGCTCAAGAAGGAATGAAGAGAAAGTGGAGAACCATTGACGTGTCGCTTGTTTCAGCCCATACAGAGCTTTCTGAAAAAGACAAACATGCTGAGGGCAGGAGGAGTCAACAAAACCCAGCGGCTGTTCCATAAACACCGTTTCATTGAGTGTACCATGCAGAAAGGCATTTGAGATATCCAGTTGTCTAATAGGCCATTTAGATGTCAAGGCAACAACAAGAAGAACTCTGATCGTTTGAAACTTGGCGACCGGACTGAACGTTTCGATGTAATCAACACCATATTCCTGATTGAACCCTTTAGCAACCAATCGTGCTTTGTACCGTGCAATAGAGCCATCTGAATGTTTCTTGATTTTATATGTCCATCGACACCCAAGAACATTTTGATCGGTTGGTCTGGGGACAAGTCTCCAAGTTCGTTGATCCAATAAGGCATTAAACTCCATAGACATTGCCTGACGCCAATTATAATCTAGAACAGCAGTAGAGTAACAGGTGGGTTCAACAAGTGAAGAGGTATTTGTGTTAAGGAAAAATATTTCCTTAGGTTTTAGAGACCCAGTTTGTGATCTGGTTATCATAGGGTGCCAGACTGGTCTTGAAACAGAAAAAAAGTGTATCAGTTGAGATGATGGGTGACAAATGATGTGGTATTGAAGGTGTATCATGATTATTGGTAGAATGAGAAGAAGATGTGTGGGGAGAATTAGGAGGTAACCGGACAGTGGCCGACGCAGACGAAGAAGAAGGAGATTGAAAGGAACTAACAAAGGGGATATGGATTGGAGGAGTACAGATTGTAAAGTCCGAAACTAACAAAGGTGTAGGTAACACCGGTGGACTTGAAGAGGAAGAGGTTACCTGAGAAAAAGGAAAAATGTGCTCATCAAACTAGACGTGCCTGGATATGAAAACACGACCTGTTGCAGGGTTGTAACAACGATAGCCCTTGTGTTGAGTAGAGTACCCAAGAAAGATACAAGGAAGGGAACGCGGAGCCAGTTTGTTTTGCTGATATGGCTTAAGCCATGGAAAGCATCTACACCCAAAGATCCGAAATAGAGAATAGTCCAGAGGATGCCCATGTAGAAGCTCATAAGGAGATTTGTTGTGTAAAATAGGAGATGGTGAACAGTTGATAAGGAATACAGAAGTAAATAGAGCTTCCACCCAAAAAGAAACAGGTAGAGAAGAAGCAATTAGAAGACTTCGAATAGATTCCAGGATATGTTGATTCTTTCGCTCTGCAACCCCGTTTTGCTCTGGGGTATGAGGAGACGACCGTTGATGAAGAATACCATGCTTAGAAAACAGAGAAGAAAATTTCTTGGAGATAAACTCACCACCACTGTCTGAACGAAAAACTTTAATAGAAGCTGTGAATTGATTTTCAACCAAGCTCTTAAAGTGTACAAATATAGGGAAGACATCTGATTTATATTGAAGCGGAAAGACCCAGGTAAACCTGGTAAAATCATCAACGAACAAAACATAGTATTTGAACCCTTGCTATGAGGAAACAGAGGAAGGCCCCCAAACATCCGAATGGATGAGCTGAAGGGGAGCTGTAGTAGTATGAACTGCTTTATTAAACGGTAGTCTGCAACTTTTGGCCATACGGCAGGCCTGACAGGAGAAGTCAAACTGCTTGGTGCTAGGAATAAGCTTCCTTGTCATGAGAGTGCGAAGAACAACAGAGCTCGGATGACCAAGCCTTTGATGCCATGTATCATGTAAAGCAGTTGAGGTTAGGAGAGCAGTAGAACCAGATGGTGAGTTATGTGAATTGGATGTAGTAAGTTTAGAAAATTGAAAAGGGAACCTATATAACCCATCAGTACATCGACCGTGAAGAATCGTTCTGTTGGTGCTGTTGTCCTTAATAGAGCATCCAGAAGAATTAAAGATCAGAGTGCAGTTATTATCACAGGCAAGTTTGTGTACTGATAGTAAATTATGTGAAATACCGGGAGTATGAAGAACTTGAGACAGTTGAAGATTATGTGACGGTGTTTGAAGAATTCCTGTACCAGTATGGTGAATCGGAATGGTGGAGTTGTTTCCCAAGGACACATGATCATGTCCTTGATAAGGTGCAGAATTCTGAAGGACTGACGGATTAGGGGTCATGTGGGATGTAGCCCCACTATCAACGACCCAATCAGATGTTCTTGAGAGCTCAGGTGGATTAGCAAGCAGAGCCTTCTGACTGAATGAGGAACGAGATGATTCATTTAAAAAATTTGAATCCAGTCTGTACCAGCAATTTATTGCTGTGTGAGCTCTCTTAAAACAAATTTGACATTCTGGTAAACTTCTAGGATCTCTGCCGCGGCCTGACTGGAACCAGTTTCCGGATCGACCTCGACCACGGCCTCTGAAGTAAAGCTCTCTGCTAACAGGAGAGAATCGGCCTCTTCCTCTCCCACAGAGAGAAAGAAGTGCCAGATTTGTGTCAATATTAGTCGACTGCTTGTCCTTGGCTATTTGAATGATTTCCTCACTGCTAAGGAGAGCATACAACTCATCCAGATCAATTGAAGAGCTTCTGACTCTAACAGCCGTGGCAAATGAATCATACGATGAAGGTAGACCTTTTAAGATATGCAGTAGAATATCCTCGGTATCAGGCTTAGATCCGGCAGATGCAAGAGCAGTAACGATATTCCTAACATGATTCAAGTATTGTTGCATGGTCTTCTCATTTTTCTTGATGCTATGTAGCTCGTTCTTTAATTGAATTACATGAGATCTTGTTACTGAATTCAACCGACGTTCTAAAACAGACCAGATCTGATGCGTGTGTGCCAGATTTATGACAAATGGTAGAATTGATGGAGAGATAGTTGAATGTAGAGCTGATGCCAAGAACTGATCAAGAAACAACCAGTATTCAGGATCAGCTGAAATACCTGAGGTTGAAGATGAGGATCCGTCAAGAAAATCATGGTACCCGCTCGCTTTGAACAATCGGATGATCTGAGATTTTCAGGTGAGAAAATTATCTGCGGTGAGCTGGGTGGGAACGAGGGAATTTATTCGAGAGATCAAGAATTTCAGTTTGGATGGTATAACGAAATCCTCAGATTCCCTTGTGTCATCTCTTGTTCTCGTATTATCCATTGATTCTGGGACGTTTTGTTCTTCAAGTTCTGGTAGAACTACCTCCAGAGTGAATGAACTTGAAGACATATATTGTGGTGAAGCTCCAGCTCTTCATTGATTTAACAGCAGCAAGGAAATGATATGAACCACTTCTTGATTGAAAAGCGGATTGCCCTGTCTCCAAGATCAGGTTCTTTAGAGCTTCAAGCGGCAGTTGGGAAGGAAGAGGGTGGGAATTTGATGAGAAAAGTAACCTGCTCTCATACCATATAGAGCTTCTGTGATACAATGAACAATGCCTGAGAAAGTTTCTGGGAGAAGTTTCAGAGAGAAGTTTCAGAGAGAAAAGAATTTCATTCACTTCATCATAAACTTCTGGGATTACTACATTCCCTTATATAGGGATCAAGATCGAATACAATTGAGCTGTAAACTATTACAACTGATTCAGTTAACCGGTTTTAACTAAGTCTGGTATGAGGAACTTCTGGAACAAGTGATCTGTTAAGAATAGCATCAAAGCCAAGCATGATTCTAGGAGTTTGATGTCACAGTTAGCTCTAGATGGAAACAGACTTTCTATTAGGCACATGCCTTAAATCACGCAATTTAACATTTATGTCAACATCTTCTTTAGGGCAGAAAGTAGGCTGAGTTGCAACGAGTCTTGACCTGATACAGACTTGATCTATGTATGAATTAGGGCAATATATCTAATCCATTTTTTGATCCATCAAGCGGCATGAAAAATCTATTTTGTTCATCCATCAATTTTTTTGGACGGAACCAAATTAACTATAAGTGGTCATAAACCCCAAGAAATAGATACATAGATCGGTTATAAACCCAGAAGAAATTATATTCCGCACCGCATGCATCAACATGGCGGGCACTAGGACAATCCCAGAGAAACATCCTGTGGGGCAATCATTGAGATGAACGCATGATGAATAGGACCTAGAAGAATATCTTGGTGATCGGCGTGGTGCACGACCAGGTAGTGTATAAGGTGCACGATATAATTTCTCCAATTATGTTGCTTTATTAAATAATACAGTCGGGACTTTTATAAAATTAAAAAACAACCGCATGTAATCATCTTTCAACAACCTACGTAGATGATTAGTTTCATAAATTTATAACTAAAAAAATAAACCTTGTACAAAGAGCATATCGAATTTGTTTAAGGTCAGTTTAAGTCAGGATTGAGTTTCAATAATCAAATCCACCATGTTTCAATAGGGTTAGGATTTTTGATCCAAGCCTGACCTATATTGTTTTTGGTGTGAACCACTTGACATTTTGATCTGTCTGAAGGTTTTGATCCTGGTGGCCACTAGAATCTTCACTCTTTGAAAGTATGAGTCAAAAATCTCATGCAGCCAAAGTCAATGCCATGACTAATTACGTGCCATTTAACCGAGCTCCCTCACCAACTTGCTTAGCAGGTTCTTGCTTGACGTGGTGCATCTCCATTGGTGGAAACTCAATTCACCAGACGACTGATGGAGGATTGAGGGAGATGATCACATCAGACTAATCAACGACAGCCACACCATGAGGAATCGTGGAGTTACGAAAGTAGCCTTCCAGCGACGGCCGTAAAACTTTATACTAAGCCGACGATGAGACTTGGTTGACGGGTTCGTTCGGCAGCCTCATGAGTCATGGCCAGGTACGAGGCTTGGGCTGTGTGAAACAGAGTATCAGCCTATGTGCTGAAATTTATCATCTTTTTCATAAGCCAGGTTCTAGCTTTGCTATTAGGCACACATACAAAAAAAAAAAATGAATTTTAGTCTAAAATATTAAATATGTATGCGACTTGGGGTCTCTCCTAGAGGTGACAACCAAAAAAATTTTAAGAAAAATTATGGGGATAACTCTCCAAATTTGGGCCATTTATATTAGAACCTTAAATGTTTGAAATCCTAGACCTATTCTTCTTTTATTTCAATATGAATTGAAAGGGAGGGAAAGGAGAGTCTTGTTGACTGAGTACTTTGAGATCTGTACAAGTCGATGAATGACAAAATATAGAGTGCTTTGACATCTATACAGGCAAATAAATGATAAAGGTTAGAGCACTTTGAGATCTATATAGGTAGATGAATGATAAAGGATGGAGTGTTTTGAGATCTATGCAAAAATATGAATGACAGGCAATGGAGTATTTTGAGATCTATGCAAGTGGATGGATGACAAAAAATAGAATATTTTGAGATCTATGCAAGCAGATGGATGGCAGAGGATAAAATGCTCTGAGATATGTGCAAAAAGATGGATGATAGAGGATGGAGTGCTTTGAGACTATGCAGGCAGATGGATGATAGAGGACAGAGTACTTTGAGATCTTTACAAGCAGATGGATGACATGGGATGGAGTGATTCAATATTTGTGTAGATGAATGTATAACAAAGGATGGAGTACTTCAAGATCTGTGTAGATGGATGGATGAAAGAAGATGGAGTGCTGTGAGATCTATGCAATGGATGGAAGATAGAAGGATTGCTTTGAGATCTATGTAGGCAAATGGACGATAAAGGATGAAGTACTTTAAGTTTTCTGCATGTGGATGAATAATAAAGCATGGAGTACTTTGATATCTGTGCAGGTGAATGAATGATAGAGGATGGAGTACTTTAAGATCTGTGCACAAGAATGAATGATAAATGATGGAGCGCTTTCAGATAGTGTGAAAGCTACGATCCGATTTCTCTAAACCGAAAGTTTTTTTTTCCAGTCTATTAATGGTGCCAGAATCTAGGCAGCTGGCTGTGCCATGTTACAATAAAATAAAATTTAAATGGCTAATTGGAACTTTTTTTAATTTTGGAATATGAAAGTAATTTTGAGGCGGTAGTTTTGTAATTTTCTTTGGAAAACTTAGATATAATCTTTTAGACTTTTGGGCCACTTAAATGTCTAGAAAGTTCTCGGAGTAGATTTCTTTTGTGAAACGACAAGGAAAGCGGAGCTTGCGCCGCTGTATTCGGTGGGACATTCAAGTTTGGTGGGATTACGACATGAACGCTTTTTTCACACCCTTAGACCATTGATGCAGGGGAATTAATGAACTTAGCCTGTGTAAAGCTCCCTCCTAAGATGTCACGGAATGAAACAAGCCCAGCGTCAGATTCTTGAAAAAATTTAGCTACAGCCAGAATAACCTTGGAAATGGACTTAGTCTTTCCTTGAGAATGAATGGGTTTTACCTGCACTCTATTTTTGCTCTTAGGATTGAAGAAGAGATTATGCAAAAATCTATTAAGACTTTCTATTTATCTTACACTACCTATACTAAATACTAAAATAGTGTCTACCGACTCTATCTAGAATTAGATTGAATAGAATAGGCTGGTGGAAAATCAATTTAGAAGTTGTGAAAAAGACTGAAGATATTTTGTATCCAGACTCACGAGAGGTTTTGAATACTCAAACATTCAATCAACATGGTTAGAAAAGGAAAGATATGGCTGGAGACATGGGATTAAAAGTTTGAGCCTACATATTAAAAGTCATTATAACATTTGATTGTATAGTTATTACTTATAAATTACTTTTTTTAAACTTTTTGTAATATTCTATTGCTGTTGGTCCATTAGATTTTGGTCCACTGGTTGGATATGGGCACTTATACTCTTAGCCCATGCGTTAGTGAGAGGTGATTACATTCCAAGATATTTTTGAATATTGAAAAATTATTGCTGCTTTATGATGATCATTGTTAGCTCTTATAACTAGAAATAATCAACAATTTACACATCACTCTAATGCTCTTTTACTTTATATTATATATTAAAGTATGTATTCATATAAAAAGATTTTTTAGTACTCTTCTACTTGAGATTTTTTTTTTTCCCAATGAAAGTCGGAGGAAGCAGAAAGCCTCCCAGTATCTATTAAAAAAAAAAAGGACGTTACAAAAAAAAAAAAGAGGCTACGTACATGATAGAAGAGGAACACACAAGAAAAGCATGAGAGCAGCATAAAAAAAAATAGAGAGAAAGTAGAGAAAATAGCTAGTACAGTAATGCACAGCTTAGAACGTATTGGTTAGAATGCACCAAAACTTTTACTTGAGATACTTAAACTCCCAAAATTCTAAACTAGGTTAAAAATTGGACCGGCATCGGTCACCTACTATATAGATCTCAAAACATTCCGATCCTCTTTATTTATTTGTCAGCATAGATCTCAAAACATTCCGATCCTCTTTATTTATTTATCAGCATAGGTCTCAAAACGAGAAGCCGACAATTCAAGATGAATCCATGCTGAGGAAGATAAATCCTTGGTTCGCAGAAGATGCATTTAGAAATCTGGCTCTTCTTTTCTTCTACCAGAAACGCCATCCTCAGCGAGTCTAGTCTCTGGAGTTGACTCCACCAGTCCAATTCCCCCTTACGTGAGCATCCATTATAAAATCCATAGGAAAAGAAAGAAATATTTACTACAACAGTGATGGAAATTTGAGAAAAATTAGAAGGTGAGAGGAAGACCAAACCAATAATGCCTGAAATCTCTAGACTTTGGTGGATTTTTGACCGTAGTGGATGGACCCCACCCTTGGTGGACCAGGGCGAATATTCGCAAAAGACTTTGACCGAAGTGCTCGGATGACCACCACAGCTACCAGCAGAAATCATCCATGGAAGTCTTCTTGGGTGGAAGAGTTGAATCAGTCCACGTAGTGCTGTCTAAGTTGTGGTCAGTCAGCTGCACTAACTTTAGACCGAGCATCAACATAATTAGAATTGTAGAAACTTGGGAAGCAGGTTAAGCAACATTTCTAATCATGCACTGATCACAGATCGGTCCTTTTGAGACGCATGCAATGTATGTTAGAGGCATTCCATGTATCTCAACATGCAATATATGATTGATGCAGCATTGGACAATCAAAAGCTCTAATATATGTTCGACAAATGTCCTGCGTAAAGGTACAAATGAGCCGAGTAGCTCGAGAGCTGCTCGAGCTTAACTCGGATCCAAGCTCGACTCAACTCGATTCGATTTGACTCGACTGTTACCAAACTTGAGTAGCTCGAATAATTCTTCGAGTCAAGCTCGAGTAGCAAAATACCTAGTCAAGTATATATCTTTTTAAAAATATTAAATCTTATTTATAATATATTATTAATTTAATATTTTAAATATAATATTATGTTATATTTTATTTTAAAATATATTTTTTTAATTATGATAAAGGTTCAATTTGATCTCAAACTTGAGCTCGAGCATGGTTTGGTTGATATTCGAGCCGAGTTGAGTCAATCTCGAGTATTATCTTTTTTTTCTATTGAGTTGAGCTCGAGCTTATTGGATATTAAGGCTCGATCAATCTAAAGTCAAGTTTCAAACTGGAGTATTTGGAATAAAGTCAAGCTCGAGCCACTAACTATTTGACTCGACTTGGCTTGATTGCACCCTTAGCCATGCTTCTCCTGACTGCTAAGATTCTATTGCTTGAATTGTTTGTTGGTGGCATGGCTTAATGAAACATGCACCATGCCCCAAAACTATATTGTGAACTCCTAAAAGTATGATTGTATGAAGTTAATAAAGAAAAAATGTATTATTTGAATTTAAGTACCCTGTGCTATAATGATGTTTATTATCTTTTATATTGGCTTATTTTAAATCATAATAGAATCGGTAATATTTAATATTTAAGTTAAAAAATTGCTATGATTTTAATAAATTCATAATATTAAAATTTAATAATGTAACCGTTGAGTGTTAACTCGAAGACAACTTTTGTACCAAACTTTCTTTCCTTCAATTTTGGACATTGTTTCTGAAAGTAATAAATTTTTGCTTTCAAAGTATAAAAAGACTTTTAGAAAATTATTTGAAAAAATAAAAAGGTTTTATCATACATGATCTAGCCCAATACATTTTACTTAGATTTTTGAAAGTAAAAACTAGAAATGAAAGCGGTCCTAAGATGTGAGACAACAATTGTTGCTATAACATCAATTTGTAACAGTTGCAGCTCGAATGCCAACAATGTCTCTTGGATGATAGAAATTGCATGGTACGCACCAGCTTCTTTTTTTTAAAAAAAAAACAAAATCGTATGCCAAGAATGATTCTTGAATGTTGAGTTTATAATGTAAGAGGCTAGTTCCTAACAATTAGGTCTTCAAGTGAATATAAAATCGTTACCTTGAGGAAAGAATTTTTTTTTACTGAAATATTTTTTCTTAAAAGCTGATGCCTAAAAAGATGGTTTTTATAGAATAGTTTATGTTTGATTGAGCATTTACTTTTCTGAAAAAGTTATAGAAAAAATTTTATTACGTCCTTAATAAAGAAAAAGATCTTATTACATTCTATCTAAAAGCTTCAGGGTATTTTTGAAAGAAAAAAAATTATCTCAATTTTCAGTCCATAAAAATTGGATCTTTCTATGTCTCACATAGGATTTTTTTTTTAAATTTATTTTTATAAAAATTATTTTTCTATCTCTCTCCTCTGACTCTAAATGAGGCATTTTTTTTATTTTTTTTATTGATCATATTTTTCTTTCTTCTCTTTTCGCGAACCAAAAGAGTCCTCAATGCAAATTGGATTGCAGCCTGCGGTTTCCTAGCTAGCATGGTAAATAAGTTTTGTCCTAGACCTAGCTATAAGTTTTACTCTAGTTTCACTTCCTGTAGACAAGCTCTTTATGTTGTTGTTTCTTTCCTTATCTTGGATTTACACTCAGCATTCTAGATAAGTAGAAAATATTGATGCAGCTGAAAGAATAGCCGTGGAATTCGTGAGAACTAATCACCCTGCTAAGCGACAAACTTCTTCGTTGGTGACGGCCTTAAGAGCTTTAAATTCTTAATGGCAGATTACTTAGAAGGTAGAATAAATTTATTCAGGATATTCTGGTGCACAAAAGAAAAGTGTCGTCTAAAATCAATAGTTCTAAGACAGGGTTGGCACGCAGACAGGTGGAAACCGCATCACGGCCATGGCTTATGACTGGTTCAGCACTGCTAGCGAAAAGGATAAGTGCATCCTCTACTTCTGGATATCTGACAATTAATATGCCAAAAAGTACACTATTTTTGAGGCAAATCAAATTTACCGTAATACAAGTAGAGCTTCTAATTGAATAACTTCCTTCGTAGCCGATCACCACTCTGAAATATTATGGACGGCCGGCAGCCTTGCCATCATCATTTTGGAATATTTTGTTTGTTGATTTTTTTAAGATGTACTCATACTAAATATATACGATTCATTCGTCTCAGCAATAATAATAATAATAATAACAATAATAATAATAATAATAACAATAACAATAACAATAACAATAACAATAATTATAACAATACAAATAACAATAATTATAATAACGATAACAACAACAACAATAATAATAATAATAATAAATAATAATAATAATAATACATAAGTCATGCAACTCTATATAAGAAAGTCGAGGGCAAGTTTGGAGCTATGCGAAAATACGGTCATCTTGACTTGGTAAGCTCTAGATGACACATTAAATGAACAAAACTTCCATGCTTGCTTGTCCGAAATGTCTGCTTATAATTTCCATAAATTAGCTATAATTTGGCTCATGTTTGTCCTATTTGTTCAATTATTTCTTTCTTTCCAAGTCTTGAGTCAACATATCGCTTTTTTCATGAATCCAAGGCTATATTTTCACCTAACTAAAATATGAGGACTACATTTTCACCAAACTTTGATCTTAATCATCAGTTTTAATATTTAAGTGGTGGTCGTCAGCCGGAAAGCTTAGGCATTTGATCAGTGGGCTCTTGAGAAAGACTTGTAGATTAAATGGTAATTTATCAGCATGATGAATTAATTAATATTCAGAGCACTCAACTTGTTGGCGATCTCAAGATCAAAACTAGGTGGTAATTTTCGCCTGTTTTAACTCAACTAGTTGGCATTTTTTTTTATTTGAAAGATATCCTGGTTTTGAACTCTAGTGATGCCACCCTCATGGTATTTAAAAAGAGAAAAAAAATAATATTATTTTTTTTCGCTTTTTAAACCAATAGTTCGTAGTTGATTTGTAAGAAAGGCAGTCGATGATTTTAACAAACAGTGCGTGCTTGAGTGTATATTTATGCATGCGAAAAATATTTTTAGGCTCAAATTTAAAATTCTAAATGTTTACATACTTGATGTACCCGATATGCTTCTACTAAGATGATCAAAAAAAGTGCTGAACATGTATATCGGACGGCAAATAGAACTACTGATTGAGCCGCCTCCAATATAGCACAGCATTTTGAAGGGATCTTTTGGACAATCTTTTTCATAGTTATGTCAGATTATGGCTTTTGATTTTATTGATTGCATCTATAATACAATAGAGGGAGCAGTCGTTGTAGTAAAAAAAAAAAAAAAATGAAGAGGTAGAAGGAGAAGAAGAAAGAAAGAATAAGAAGAAGAAGGTTCCTAAATATATTCGGAAGGTTCCTCCGTGTTCCGAGTCCCTCTTCTACGTCACTTAAATTCTACAGGGGACAAGTCCCAAGGACCAGCTGCACGAATCCCGAGGAGAGGAGCATTAACCTGGTAAACCCTGGAATGCGTGCTTTCACATAAAGAATTAGATTAAGAAACCCTAAGCTAACTAAGCCATGATTAATTAGGACTAATAAATCCAAAAACGTCATTCCGGTTGGCATTATCTGAGCTGGTAAAAGTCAAGCCTTACGGTGTTGTGGGCCCGCCCGCTGCTTCCCTGGCTGCTGCTCCTCGCCGGATTTTCCAAGGACTGGGCTATCTTTATAAGCGCTTGTACGCCTTCCCCTTTCTTGGCCACAAGAGAGGAGTCCATAGAGGAGCTCTAAGCCTGAGCCAATAAATTATCTCCCAACCTCTCTATAACCATACAAGGAAGAGAGAGTAGCAGCATGGAACTTCCGGGCTTCAGATTCCATCCTACGGAGGAGGAGCTTCTGGACTTCTATCTTAGAAGAGCAGTCCTGGGGAAGAAGCTCCAGGTTGACATCATTGGCACCCTCAATCTCTACCGCCATGACCCTTGGGAACTACCTGGTATGCTCTCTCTCTTTCTCTCTCTCTCTCCCTAAAATGGCTTCTCACAGCCTGAACTCGTCAAGGGCTCGCAAAGAGTTCGAGGTTAATCTCATGAACATGGCGAAGCCGAGATTATATAGTAGCTATTTTTAAACATTGATTTTGATTTTTTTAATAAAAAATAGTTTAGAAAATAAAAGAATTAATGAATGAAAAAATATTGGCTGATATCTTTATATTTTTCGGTCAAGATATCAGAATTTGCAAATTTATATTGGTTGAAATGATAGGAGCTGAAAATTTTCTATATATCATATCAAAGCAAAATTATGGCCATGGAAACTTTTCATCTTCTTTATACGAACGTATGTGCTTTGCGATGCATGCCATGTGGGGCATTCAGTGGACTGCACAAGTCTCATGAATTGCATGTATCGATCCCATGTAGAGCAGTTCTCGGGAAGTACTGCCGTTGGATTCACTAGGATTAGGTGAATATAACGTGAGATTAAGCCGTTCCAAGAATCCAGTGTTAGCACTTGTCAATTGCTGCATTAAAATTTGACAACGAAGCTTCAATCCATAGAATTTTACCTCCATGGAGCTATTGGAAGCACTCCATGGCGTTTGTGATGCATGATGAATGGGGAATTCCACATGCATGTATCTATAAAGGAATCCGCATCCTGGATAAACTTCTATAATTGGCAAATTTCTAAGAATCACCACATAGGACATCAAAAACTCCATCACCTTTCCTCTTTTTCGCATTTAATCAAAAGAAATGTTTCATTATGTATATGTTAATGTAATAATATTATTGAGGCAGGGCTGGCGAAGATAGGAGAAAGAGAGTGGTACTTCTTTGTGCCAAGGGATCGGAAGCAATCCAATGGCGGTCGGCCGAATCGAACGACGGAGCATGGGTTTTGGAAGGCCACCGGTTCAGACCGACCGATCCGTAGTGCGGCGGACCCGAAGCGGCTTATTGGCCTCAAGAAGACCCTGGTCTACTATGAGGGCCGAGCCCCACGTGGCTCCAAGACCGACTGGGTCATGAACGAGTACCGCCTCCCCGACCCTACCACCCCTCCCAAGGTATCACATCCACCATCTGATCACCATCAAACAGCCTAACATGTTCTGATTTTTCTTTTTCATCCATTAGCTAGCAAAGTTATAAGATTTACACTATTAAAAAAAATTTCAGGAGGATATAGTGTTGTGCAAGGTCTACCGAAAAGCAACATCACTGAAGGAGCTAGAGCAAAGAGCGGCAATGTCGTCACCGAATTCTAGGTCGACCATAGAGTCACCATCGGATCAAGAGAGCTTGCAAAAATTGACGGCCGTGGATGATGATGGATGCATCAAAGAGGCTAAAGAGGAGGAGGTACAGAAAGAGGTGGTGGCCAAGTCGACTCAATTGGTGAATTTGCCTAAGCTTAAGGTTCCGATGTACAATGGTTTAGAGTGGATGCAGGACCCTTTCTGGAGTCAGCTTAGGAGTCCATGGTTTGATCCATGGTCTCCTTCCTATGCCAATGTGCTTAATTTCTGAATTTTGAGATATATTTATATCGACAAGTTTTCATAGAAGGTGTTAGCCAAAGAGATGGTCTTGGATGTAGAGGAGGAGAGGTGGAAGGAGTTGAGGTTTGACTTTATTGATGTTAAATTTGTGAATAGAAATGTATATTATTAAGTTAATTTGCATTTATTGTAGCTGCAATGGATCAATTTGCATGTGTAATGTTATAATTATTTATCAAATTAAAAGAAATGTAAATTACGATCCAAATTTCCTTGGTGAAGAGGTATGTTCATTTGCTCAAACGTAGGTGCATGTAGTATTGCCACGTTGATTCTTATCAGTTCCTTAAACCTTGAGCTTCAAAAATCTAAATAAGGGGCAGTTTTATACGGTCAAAAGGATAATGGCCAGATTGTGGAGCATTGAGTAAGATCTTTGAAGTATTAAACCATTGAAAAAAAAAGGAATACAAAGGAACTATGGATTTAATTAGTTGAGGTAGGATGAACATACTGGCGTGCACATGCGCCTGCATGCACACACAAACACGCGTAGTGTGCATGCATATGTATATGCATATATACATATATGTACATATATATATGTATGTATGTATGTATGTATGTATGTATATGCATGTATGTATATATGTGTGTATGTATGTATATGTATAGACACACATTATAAAGTTACACAATTTTTAATTGAATGATAAATGGCCTATATTGATGATTCGAGCTATTAGAATGATTTAATACCTTTAAACTATTTACATATAAAAAATCATATGATTTGGAGTCCTCTAGTGTATGCATGAAGTGATCAAAATTCGGACAATTCAAGTAATACAAAAAAATGTCTACTTTATGCATAGATGGTGGTTTCTAAGTCATATATATTTTGGTATACAAGGAATATTTATCATCCAATTCAAAAAAAACAGAAGGTGTATTTGATTGTGACCCAAAAGACTAATATATGTATATGCGTGTGTGACAACAAAAGGCTAATATGAGCTCATGCAATATTGGCGAACATCTTAAATAAATTGAAAAGAACTTGCTTTTGTTGATACAGATACTGGATGTGGACCCATTGCCCATCTTCTTGAGGTATTGGCAAGGGATTCTCGATCAACATTTGACAATGAGCATCCTTCTTGATCAAATTTTGTTTTCATTTTTTTGCCTAACAAAAAAAAAAAAAAGTACCGGCTATTGTTTTGCCCCTACTAATGTACTTTTACTTACCGAAAGGCGGAAAAGAAGGTGTTTCATCCCGGGTTAGGCTAGTCCTTTAAGAGGTGTTCTTCTGTCGTCACTAAATCAAGCCGATGTTATGCATTAGCCGCCCTATGTTGCCCTATTAAGTAAGGTAAGTCCAAAATCCAAAAGGAAAAGTCACAAACGCATGATTATATTACAGAATTCCATGTTCAAGGATAAGTCGACCATGACTTTGCTGAATCCAGAAGTAGTTATCTGGTGCCAATGCATAAAAAAATAAAATTTTTAAGTGGAACTTGTCACTGGCTTAGTAGACATGAAGTTCACTTCACAGAAGTGGTAAGCCACGCATAATCCATAAGTCAAAGTCGCCCACGTTCCTTTCACTCTCCCCATATGAAATATACTTATAAAAAAAGGGGAAACGTTACCATTCCCAATATCAATATCTATCCATCCATCCATCCATCCATCTATCTATCTATCTATCTATATGTATGTATATATGTATATATATATATATATATGTGTACCGTCTCTATATGAATTATAGAAAACAAGAAAAACACTACTGTTACGGGGGAACTTAGCCACCATGCCCCACGTGACCGGCACGCGCACCCAGGAAGACTACGGCAGCCCCTTGATCCAGCAATCCGACCCCGAGTCGGACATCTTCGGCTCCGCAGCCCGACCCCGAGTCGGCAGCCCCTTGATCCAGCAATCCGACCCCGAGTCGGACATCTTCGGCTCCGCAGCCTGACCCCGAGTCGGCTGCCCCTTGATCCAGCAATCCGACCCCGAGTCGGACATCTTCGGCTCCGCAGCCCGACCCCGAGTCGGCTGCCCCTTGATCCAGCAATCCGACCCCGAGTCGGACATCTTCGTCTCCGCTGCCCGACCCCGAGTCGGACATCTCTCGACAACGACAGGCTATTCCCCAGAGGCACGCCGCAGCCTCCTGCTCCACTACTCCCTGCAACGGTTGTATCAGGCGCTGCTCCACGATCCCCTGTAACAGCCGTACAAAGCGGAGCTCCACTACGCCCTGTCATGGCCGTACCCAGCGCTGCCCCACGACGCCCTGTAACGGCCATGTCAGTGGCGGCTCCATCGTGCTACACGATGACCAACCCCCCAAAAGGACCCCCCAGCCTGGTATATATGCGGCTGGGGGGAGAAGGGGGGGTAAGCAAGAACTTCCAGAGCATTCTCTTACTTGCTACTATTATCTCTCCTTCTCCTCCAATCTTCTCTGACTTGATCGTCGGAGGGCCCCCACTACCCCAGTGGTGGTGCGAGGCTTGCTTGCAGGTTTCCCGGTGGAAGGTGGAGCGCAATCAACATGTCACGACCCCCGCCCCGTTCCCGGCGGGCCGCCGCGACGGTCCTAGGGTGCGGGTAGGCATAAGGCCACCAGCCACCGCGTAGAACCCTACTACCTATCAATCATCAATAAATCTTGAAAAATTTGGCATGATGCATGCACAAAATGATCACTTTTCCTATAGTGACCTGTCAGGATTATCTCAATACATACAACACACTACCTGTCAGAGCAGCAATCACATAATCCGTCACATAATGAACCTGGACAATATATATTAATACATTATCTCAGGCATATAACTCATCTGTATAAAAATCTGGTTCCCATTCCATCCATGGTCAAACCCATATCCACAACAGGATCTATGACTGTAACTATACACTATATACAATAGAAGGTTTATAATACACCAAAAGGGTATAAACCTCTATCTACATTATACTATACTATACTATGGAGCGGCACAGCTAGCAGGCAACCACTAATCCTGCTCTTCTCTATACAATACCTGCCCTGCAATCAAAAACACCAAACTGGGGAGTGAGTATATAAATACTCAGTGAGTGGAGTAGAGAATACTATGCACATGAGACAGAATATAATCATGGCTCGAGATGAAATCTCAAGATCAATAACAAGATGAACATGAACTCAACATAAAGAATATGGAGTAAATCATCAATATCACCACAATCAATATCAACTCATCTGAAGCATATATGGAATAATCAAGTCAACATATATGCTACTCATGAATATGTTCAACAGGTCATAGTACTGAATCATATAAATCAGGTGTCAATAGGCTGAATCATCAACAAGACAGCTATCGGGAGGTGGGTTTTACGCCCCAGGCGAACCAGCAACAACTCCCTACTGCCATATGCATACATCGAATATGACACCACACCAATATGTAAATCATCACTAGACAGCTGTCGGAAGGTGGGTTTATGCCCCAGGCGAACCAGCAACAACTCCCTACTGTCACATGCATATGCAGGATAAGACACCATATCGATAATGTAAATGCTAGACAGCTGTCGGAAGGTGGGTTTTACGCCCCAGGCGAACCAGCAACAACTCCCTACTGTCACATGCATATGCAGGATAAGACACCACACTGATCATATAAATGCCGGCCAGTATCCAGAACAGAAATCCATCTCACATCTACATACTAAACGGCACCTCGCGGGAATTCTACATCCGCGGAAAGCCATACTGCACCTCGCGGGGTCTTACTATGCCCGGCGGCAAGCAGAATATAAGTCGTAGGACCGGCCGATCCTACGCCTAGGGCCGTGTCCCCCCCTAGGAAGGGACTGGGCTCCGCCCACCCAGAAGGCTACTATGTGCACAAAGGCCGATGTTCAACCCCATCGACTATAGGTGTCCTGCAGATACTGTCAAGCCATGCATGAATGCCATAATGCACCTTCCCAATACTCTACTAAAAAGGAGTATAATCAAGACTACCACTCACTTGATCATGACCCAATCATAAACTAACATCAGGGTTAGGAGTGAGGGTCAAGGAAGTGCAATACAACTCAATATACCATTAAAAAGGCTCTACAAATCTTTGAAATAGAGGAAATGAAATCAATTTACAAAAGAAATCATTTCACAATTCAGAATCAATTTGATTACTCATCAACCCCTCGTAATTCCTCTCAATATTTCCTCAAATGCATGTACAGAATAATCAAGCATGGAGAATCAAAATATAGAGGAATATACAACAACAATTAATCAATAGGCTCAGGTGGAATCAATTCACACCTGGCGACATTCATGAAAATGAATTAAGGATGCTCATGGTGCAAAGTACATGACTCCCACTCACAAGTCTTTGAAATAGATGAAATGAAATCACTTTACAAAAGATGTCATTTCCCAATTCAGATCCATCATAATTCCTCTCAATGTTCCCTCGAATGCATGTATAGAATAATCAAGTATGGAGAACAAAATATAGAGGAATCTACAACAACAATTAATCAATAGGCTCAGGTGGAATCAATTCACACCTGGCGACATTCATGAAAATGAATTAAGGATGCTCATGGTGCAAAGTACATGACTCCCACTCACCTGTCAATCTGGCACAGCCCTGATACGCCTCCAAAAATCTACAGCAGGCAGTGGGGAACTTCTTCTTCTTGTTCCCTAGCTTCTTGCCCAACTGTGACATGCATTTACAATACATTTAGTCTTGTATCAAGGGCTATAATCTACGTGCCAATTATAACATAGGGAACTTTAATTGATTCAACTCCCCTGTTCCCTAAATCTTTTCTTTTCTTTCTTCTTTTCCTTTTTAATTAATTAACTCACCATTTATATGTATTAGGGACTCCCTTGCATGAGTACAAGGTCCCTTTTAGCTTGATCTAGGCTTAATACCCTATTATAGCATGAAATCCCCTATTTTCCACCCGGATGAACAGTAACCCGAACTGACAGTGGGTTACTTCATCCCGGTTTTGATCCACTTTCAGGACTCCAAATTTGATGAAATTTTTACCTAACATTCTACACTCATAGAGGATTCCAAAGAGATAATATGCATCATCATCGGAGGCCGTTTGACCCCCTAAATAATTCGCCGAAGTTGGGACTTCGACACAGCTTTTCCGTAGTGCCGGAAAAATTTGTTAAAATCCGATTCTTCCTCTTTTAACCACCTCTACAACCCTTATCCGACCCCTCTAGACTATATCCACCCTTTGTATAGCCTAATGTCATCAAAAGACTAGATAGGGATGGATATTTACCTTTTTCTTTTTGGAAATCGAGGTCCTTGCGTAGAGGGGAAGGAGATCTACACTTTTCCCTTCAGCTGGCAGCGCAACCGGGATCTCCTTCCTCTTCCTTCTTCTTTTTTCTTCTTCTTCTTCTCTTTTTCTTTCTCTCTGTGTCGTCTGAGAACCCTTCCCCTCTTCTCTCTGTTTCACTCCCGTGAGCCAGCTCAAACCCTCCAATTAAATCACATCAAAACACTATTCACCCTTTTTTTAATATTATTAATTTCCCATTTTGCCCTTGCCACTTCGATATATCTGCAATTATGCCATTATCTTTTGATTCCTTCCCATTTTGCCCCTAACACTTCAACGCATCTACTATTATGCCATTAACTTTTGATTCCTTCCAATTTTACCCCTTATATCAATTTTAAAGGACTATTCTATCCTTTTTTTATATAAAAAAAATATTTTGGGGTTATTACATCCTCCCCCCCTTATATAAAATTCGTCCTCGAATTTAAAAGAGTAAATTACCTGATTACTCAAAGGGGTGAATGTATCTGCTCTTCATATTCTGCTCGGTGTGGTATTGGGAATCAAATAAATTGGGAGTGTTTTACCTTCTATCTCTACCACACAGGTAGGATACACATACTTCGCTTTTATACTATCCCCTACAGATGTACTAATAGCTAAGGAAATATGCATTAATATCTTATCCTTAGCTAACTTCTTAGCAAAATAAGGGGACACAAATAAATGGGTAGCTCCAGAATCAAATAACACTCAAGCTTTAATCTTATCAATGAGGAGCATACCTGTCACAGCTGCATTCGATGCCTGTACCTCCGGTGGATTTACCGTGAACACCCTTCCTTGCCCTCTGCCTATTGGAGCTGACATTTGAGATGGTCCAGCACTCTGCTGTGATGTTTGTGCTTGACCTCTGCCTCTGCCTACAGGCTCCCTACTACTAGGCCTATCCATCTGCACAGAAGGGTAGGATGCCAAAGGCACAAACTGCTGGGTGGCACCCTGCAGGCATTCTCTGACAAAATGACCCGGCTGTCCACATCTGTAGCACACTCCCTGGCCCATTCTGCATCTGCCAGGGTGCTGCTTCCCACATATGCCACATACTGGCCATGATTGGAACCTAGATTCAGTTCTGGCCATAGTGACTGGAGGACGAGGTACTGATGGTAGAAAAGTATCTTGTGATTGACCTCTTTTCCTCCATTTCCTCTTACGTGGGACAGGTGGAGCTAAGCGTACAGACTGCTCCATCGGGCCCTCCGAGAGATCTACTCCCTCAGATCTATCTCTACTGCTTTGCCCTTTCCCCATACTCATTTTCCTCTGTTCTCTTTCAGCTCTTTCCTCTTTGTTTCTGGTCTCCCACTGTTTTGCTTTATCAATCAGCCTAGATAAGGTGGGGACCTCTACTGCCAGTACTGCATTATAAAGCGGGGAAATCAGACCTCGTCTGAACCTTTCTATCCTGGCAGCTTCAGTGGGGATGATGTAAGGAGCATACTTCCCCAATCTAGTGAACTCACGAGCGTACTCAGATATGCTCATTCCGGGCATCTGCTTCAGCCTCTCAGCCGGAGACAAGAACTCATCCATCACTGCTTGCCTGAACTCTTCCCAGGTTGGAGGATTCCTACTGTACAATCTGTCCTCCATATGCCTCTGGTACCAGTCCCAGGCATCTTCCTTCATTGTAAGCCCTACAAGTTCTATAGCTCTTGCATCAGAACAGGGCAGTCTCCGTATCATCTTTTCAGTCTCCTCCAGAAATCTCTGAGGATCTTCACCTTCTTCTCCCTTAAACTCCGGGGTTCTGAGCCTCAGAAATTCCTGTACAGTAATCCCCTCATCATCTAGAGCCCGTCTGGCCAAACTTCCTGGCACAGGTACAGGAGGTGGGATGGATACTACTGACGGGGCAGGAGATTTCCCCCGAGCAATCTGCTCCCTCAGAGCCTGATTTTCCGCCAGTAACCGTTCCATCAATGCATCTCTACTTCCTACCTCTCCTTGATCATTAACCCTCCGTCTATCAGCAGGAGGAGATTTTTCTCTTTGGGGCTCGACATGTGCAGAACCCGCATCCAATGCTATATCTGGCTCCATCCTCCTTCCAGGACGAGCAGGTCCTCTCCTTGGAGGTATTCTTTATATCTCTCTAAAAAAGTCAAAAAGAGAGGATGGTCGTTACACACTGAGTCATGATATATTTTACTGAGTTGTAAATGACTCATAAATTAACATACAGAAAAATCCTATGCTCCATAGTATAATCCTATACTTAATCCTGACTCATCCTATTGCTCTGACAGGACTCTTCTTAACCTTTGCTCTGATACCAAGCTTTGTCACGACCCCCGCCCCGTTCCCGGCGGGCCGCCGCGACGGTCCTAGGGTGCGGGTAGGCATAAGGCCACCAGCCACCGCGTAGAACCCTACTACCTATCAATCATCAATAAATCTTGAAAAATTTGGCATGATGCATGCACAAAATGATCACTTTTCCTATAGTGACCTGTCAGGATTATCTCAATACATACAACACACTACCTGTCAGAGCAGCAATCACATAATCCGTCACATAATGAACCTGGACAATATATATTAATACATTATCTCAGGCATATAACTCATCTGTATAAAAATCTGGTTCCCATTCCATCCATGGTCAAACCCATATCCACAACAGGATCTATGACTGTAACTATACACTATATACAATAGAAGGTTTATAATACACCAAAAGGGTATAAACCTCTATCTACATTATACTATACTATACTATGGAGCGGCACAGCTAGCAGGCAACCACTAATCCTGCTCTTCTCTATACAATACCTGCCCTGCAATCAAAAACACCAAACTGGGGAGTGAGTATATAAATACTCAGTGAGTGGAGTAGAGAGTACTATGCACATGAGACAGAATATAATCATGGCTCGAGATGAAATCTCAAGATCAATAACAAGATGAACATGAACTCAACATAAAGAATATGGAGTAAATCATCAATATCACCACAATCAATATCAACTCATCTGAAGCATATATGGAATAATCAAGTCAACATATATGCTACTCATGAATATGTTCAACAGGTCATAGTACTGAATCATATAAATCAGGTGTCAATAGGCTGAATCATCAACAAGACAGCTATCGGGAGGTGGGTTTTACGCCCCAGGCGAACCAGCAACAACTCCCTACTGCCATATGCATACATCGAATATGACACCACACCAATATGTAAATCATCACTAGACAGCTGTCGGAAGGTGGGTTTTACGCCCCAGGCGAACCAGCAACAACTCCCTACTGTCACATGCATATGCAGGATAAGACACCATATCGATAATGTAAATGCTAGACAGCTGTCGGAAGGTGGGTTTTACGCCCCAGGCGAACCAGCAACAACTCCCTACTGTCACATGCATATGCAGGATAAGACACCACACTGATCATATAAATGCCGGCCAGTATCCAGAACAGAAATCCATCTCACATCTACATACTAAACGGCACCTCGCGGGAATTCTACATCCGCGGAAAGCCATACTGCACCTCGCGGGGTCTTACTATGCCCGGCGGCAAGCAGAATATAAGTCGTAGGACCGGCCGATCCTACGCCTAGGGCCGTGTCCCCCCCTAGGAAGGGACTGGGCTCCGCCCACCCAGAAGGCTACTATGTGCACAAAGGCCGATGTTCAACCCCATCGACTATAGGTGTCCTGCAGATACTGTCAAGCCATGCATGAATGCCATAATGCACCTTCCCAATACTCTACTAAAAAGGAGTATAATCAAGACTACCACTCACTTGATCATGACCCAATCATAAACTAACATCAGGGTTAGGAGTGAGGGTCAAGGAAGTGCAATACAACTCAATATACCATTAAAAAGGCTCTACAAATCTTTGAAATAGAGGAAATGAAATCAATTTACAAAAGAAATCATTTCACAATTCAGAATCAATTTGATTACTCATCAACCCCTCGTAATTCCTCTCAATGTTTCCTCAAATGCATGTACAGAATAATCAAGCATGGAGAATCAAAATATAGAGGAATATACAACAACAATTAATCAATAGGCTCAGGTGGAATCAATTCACACCTGGCGACATTCATGAAAATGAATTAAGGATGCTCATGGTGCAAAGTACATGACTCCCACTCACAAGTCTTTGAAATAGATGAAATGAAATCACTTTACAAAAGATGTCATTTCCCAATTCAGATCCATCATAATTCCTCTCAATGTTCCCTCGAATGCATGTATAGAATAATCAAGTATGAAGAACAAAATATAGAGGAATCTACAACAACAATTAATCAATAGGCTCAGGTGGAATCAATTCACACCTGGCGACATTCATGAAAATGAATTAAGGATGCTCATGGTGCAAAGTACATGACTCCCACTCACCTGTCAATCTGGCACAGCCCTGATACGCCTCCAAAAATCTACAGCAGGCAGTGGGGAACTTCTTCTTCTTGTTCCCTAGCTTCTTGCCCAACTGTGACATGCATTTACAATACATTTAGTCTTGTATCAAGGGCTATAATCTACGTGCCAATTATAACATAGGGAACTTTAATTGATTCAACTCCCCTGTTCCCTAAATCTTTTCTTTTCTTTCTTCTTTTCCTTTTTAATTAATTAACTCACCATTTATATGTATTAGGGACTCCCTTGCATGAGTACAAGGTCCCTTTTAGCTTGATCTAGGCTTAATACCCTATTATAGCATGAAATCCCCTATTTTCCACCCGGATGAACAGTAACCCGAACTGACAGTGGGTTACTTCATCCCGGTTTTGATCCACTTTCAGGACTCCAAATTTGATGAAATTTTTACCTAACATTCTACACTCATAGAGGATTCCAAAGAGATAATATGCATCATCATCGGAGGCCGTTTGACCCCCTAAATAATTCGCCGAAGTTGGGACTTCGACACAGTTTTTCCGTAGTGCCGGAAAAATTTGTTAAAATCCGATTCTTCCTCTTTTAACCACCTCTACAACCCTTATCCGACCCCTCTAGACTATATCCACCCTTTGTATAGCCTAATGTCATCAAAAGACTAGATAGGGATGGATATTTACCTTTTTCTTTTTGGAAATCGAGGTCCTTGCGTAGAGGGGAAGGAGATCTACACTTTTCCCTTCAGCTGGCAGCGCAACCGGGATCTCCTTCCTCTTCCTTCTTCTTTTTCTTCTTCTTCTTCTCTTTTTCTTTCTCTCTGTGTCGTCTGAGAACCCTTCCCCTCTTCTCTCTGTTTCACTCCCGTGAGCCAGCTCAAACCCTCCAATTAAATCACATCAAAACACTATTCACCCTTTTTTTAATATTATTAATTTCCCATTTTGCCCTTGCCACTTCGATATATCTGCAATTATGCCATTATCTTTTGATTCCTTCCCATTTTGCCCCTAACACTTCAACGCATCTACTATTATGCCATTAACTTTTGATTCCTTCCAATTTTACCCCTTATATCAATTTTAAAGGACTATTCTATCCTTTTTTTATATAAAAAAAATATTTTGGGGTTATTACACAACACCAACCAAGGCAACTCAAACGGAACCCCGTTCACACCGCTGTGCCAATCGTTCTCGGTTTGGACCACCAGCAACAGTTGGCGCTAGAAGGAGGGCCGAATCTCAGAGCGATCGTAATGGCACGGCGAGGTGGTCGTGGAGCTTCCAATGCCTCCGGTCGCGGGGCCTCTCGCGCCTCCGGCCGGGAGGCCGCTGCGTCTCCAACACATTCTCAGCAACACTCCACCGCTCCACCTCCCATTCAGATGGTCGAAGCCGCTCAGTTCGACCAGTTAGCCCAGCAGGTTCGCACCCTCGCGGAGGCAGTGCAGAACCTGCAGGGTGTGATGTCTCGGGCGCCGCAGCGGGCCCAGGAGCCGCTGCTCCCTGAGCGCTCACCTGTCCTCCTCAACCCGTGCTCCTTCCTCTCCCATGGGGAGGAGCGCCGGTGCGAGGAAGATTCTCGAGCACGGTCCATTCTGGCGGGACCTTCCCATCGGAGCTGCGCGGGGTACGAGAGGCGGGCCCGGGCGCGTTCCCAGACCTCCCAGTCCTCAAGGAACCCGCGCTCCAGTCGGTCCCCCTCTCGGTGCTCCTTGTCTCCCACCCATCGGTCGCGCTCCCTGGACCGGCGGGTGGACGATCTCCACCGACAACTCCAGGTCCTGAAGGGCCACTCCAAAGATCCCTTCGCCGACTTGGAGATCTCCTCCCAGCCGGCGCTTGCCTCGAGGATCCTGCGGACCCCGAATCCGCCGGGGTTCAAAATGCCGGCGATCGAGCCCTATGACGGGGCGGCGGACCCGCGGGATCACGTCGAGAGTTTCAGGACCCTTATGCTCCTCCACGGAGCATCAGATCCTCTCCTCTGCAAGGCCTTCCCGGCGACCCTCCGTGGCCCGGCAAGGGCGTGGTTCGCCGGCCTGGAGGCTAACTCAATCCAGTCCTTCGACCAGTTCACTCGCCTCTTCATCACTCATTTCGCCGTCAGTAGCCGGCGGCGACTGGTCTCCGACTCCCTCTTTGATGTTCGGCAAAACGAGGGAGAAAGCCTGCGGGATTATCTCACCCGCTTCAACAAGGCTACGCTGGAGGTCCGGAACCTGAGCCAGGAGGTAGCTCTTTCAGCCCTGAAGCGCGGCTTCCGGAAGGGCAGACTCACCTTCTCCCTGGACAAACGCCTGCCGAGGAGCTTCCCGGAGCTGTTGTCCCGGGCGAACCAGTATGCGGACGCCGAGGAGGCGGCCGCCCACCGGAGCAAGGAGGCCGCCGAGATCCCTCCAAAGCTCGGGAAGAAAAGGCGAAAAGAGGCACGCCAGAGGAGGAGCCCGACGCCCCAGCGTCGGCGCAGAAGCCCGTCGCCGGCGAGGAACCACGGCGCCCCACGCCCACGTTCTCCGCCCCGACGTTTCAGCCGGTACACTCCTCTCCTGACTCCCCGGGCCCAGATCCTCATGGAAATCAAGGGGCGGGAGGACCTCCCGGTCCCGAGACAGATGAAGAAGATTCCTGGGAGGAGGCCCTCTCGGGCGTACTGTGAGTACCACCGGGACCACGGCTACGACACCGAAGACTGCTTCCAGCTTCGGGACGAGATCGAGGCTCTCATCCGCCGGGGGCGTCTCGGACGATATGTGAACGACCGACGTCCCCCCGCGGACCCGCGTCCAGCCGACCCGGCTCCTCCGGAGCCTCGGGAGCAGAATCGACCCGTTGCGGGCGTGATCCACACTATCACTGGGGGCTGCTCACGGCCCGTGAGGAACGCAGGGGGCTAGGTCCTTAGCGCACAAGATCATGAGGCAAGGCTATTATTGGCCTACCTTGTTGGAGGACTCGAAGGATCACGTGCGAAAATGCGGCGCCTGCCAGCGCCACGCCAACGTCCAGAGAGTCCCTTCTGTCCCCTTGGCCCCGATCATCGCACCCTGGCCCTTCGCACAGTGGGGAATGGATATCCTCGGACCATTCCCCGTCGCTTCAGCTCAGCGGAAATTTTTGATTGTTGCAATCGACTACTTCACCAAGTGGGTGGAGGCAGAGCCGCTGGCCACTATCACGGAGGCGCAAGTCCGGAAGTTCATGAAGAAGAACATCATTGTCCGATTTGGGGTACCTCGGGTCCTCATCTCGGATAATGGTCGACAGTTCGACAACAAGCATTTCCGTGACTTCTGCGAGGAGTTCGGGATCGAGCATCGGTTCACATCTGTGTCGCATCCCCAAACCAACGGCGAGGCCGAGGTCACAAATCGTTCAATCCTCCAAGGAATCAAAGCGCGAATCGGTCGGACGGGGCAAGCTAGGGTCGAAGAACTCGAGAATGTCCTTTGGGCGTATCGGACCACGCATCGGACCCCTACCGGGGAGACGCCTTTCAGCCTAACCTATGGCACGGAAGCCGTTGTCCCCGTGGAGCTCGGACTCCCCTCACCTCGGGTGGCCGCGCACCGACCCGAGGCCAATTCGGAGCAACTCCGAGGGAACCTGGATCTCTTGGAAGAAGCGAGGGAAATGGCGCAGGTTCGGATGGCGATGTATCAGCGGAGGGTGGCCCGATATTACAACTCCAAGGTCCGACCGAAGCTTTTCAGAATCGGAGATCTGGTGCTAAGGCGAGCTAAAGCATCTCAACCTGCGGAAGGTGGGAAGCTAGCGCCAAATTGGGAAGGCCCGTATAGGGTTCGCTGGGTAAACCGACCTGGCTCCTACCAGTTGGAGGCCCTAGATGGTCGAGAAATTCCAAGGAGCTGGAATTCCGCTAACCTGCGGATGTATTACCAGTAGAGCAACAATGCCAGAAAGACAGTTCAAAAATGTATAACACTTTTCATTTCAATAATTTCTGGTTACAATGGCGTGCTCGTGTGATTACAAGGAATTCCCAGAGGGAAATTAAGGTGTAAAGAAAGTAAAGAAGAGGTGGAGACTCCGAGGAGCTGAAGATCTGGGATCCCGAAACCTCCATCCGAAGCGGCTGCAATCCCACCGGAAGTGGGTGCTTCCAACCGGAGGCGCCATCGACGTCTCACGAAAAAGACGAAGAGCCGGCGCGGATGAAGAAGAAGTGGACGAAGGAGAAGTCCACACTGCTCCTACCCAAAGGCGCCATCCACGCCTCACGAAAAAGACGAGGAGCCGCCGCAGAAGAAGCTCCCGCTGCCTCCAGGGGAACGCCACCTCCAGGGGAAGGGATATTCCGGTCCTCCCCAGTGTTAGGGGAGAGAAGGGATACAAGGGAGAAGAGCATATGGAGGCGCGGTCCCGGATTAAGCGTCTGGTGCGGAGCTCAATCGGGAGGCTGAACTTCAAGGAGGGGAGACGTGATCCCGGATGAAACGCCTAGAGCGGAGTTCCGCCGGGGAGAACCTCCTTGTTGATCCCAGATGAAACGGCTAGTTGGCGGAAGTCGCGAAGGGCGCGCCTCCCGTTCCTTCGGTAGGGGTCTCTCAATCATGCGCCGGAGAGGAGGCCCACGATTCATGGCAACCTGAACAGCTCCGGCTTGGCAGGCTCCATCGCACCTGCACCTATATTTATAGCCAAACTGCGGCCCCCGGTCGTTCCGATGCGGGTGGCTCCAATAAATGCGGGCGCATTGAATCCGGAGCCGATCCGGCTCTCGAGGCGTATCTTCCCGCGATTTCCTAAGCGTTATTCTCCTTAATCGCATTCTTTGTGCAGGACACTCCGGGTGGCCTGTACCCCTAGGTCCACATATCTCCGCTCGCGCCCAGGCCGCATCCGCCTCGAAGAACGCGCGTATCGCGGCCGCTTAACTGACACTCCTCGCAAGCAGCAACTGGTGATCCGATTTCCCAGGTAACCCCTCAATTAGCATTTAATGCCCATCTGGTGTTCCCCAGGCGACGCTTGGAGAGGAGGAGAAACACGATCGCAGCTGGCCACGGAGAAATTCCGTCGGGCGGCAAGCAACAGGCGCACGACCAGCGAGCGGAATTTCCCGAGGCTCGGCCCTCGGATGCCAGGCTAACCCGATGATCATCCCGGGAGCAGACTAGCTTGAAGCCCCGACCGGTCGCCTCGGCTTGCGCCAGCCTTGGCCGACCAACGAGCGGAATTTCTCGAGGCTCGGCCCTCGGATGCCAGGCTAACCCGATGATCATCCCGGGAGCAGACTAGCCTGAAGCCCCGACCGGTCGCCTCGGCTTGCGCCAGCCTTGGCCGACCAACGAGCGGAATCTCCCGAGGCTCGGCCCTCGGATGCCAGGCTAACCCGATGATCATCCCGGGAGCAGACTAGCCTGAAGCCCCGACCGGTCGCCTCGGCTTGCGCCAGCCTTGGCCGACCAACGAGCGGAATCTCCCGAGGCTTGGCCCTCGGATGCCAGGCTAACCCGATGATCATCCCGGGAGCAGACTAGCCTGAAGCCCCGACCGGTCGCCTCGGCTTGCGCCAGCCTTGGCCGACCAACGAGCAGAATTTTCCGAGGCTCGGCCCTCGGATGCCAGGCTAACCCGATGATCATCCCGGGAGCAGACTAGCCTGAAGCCCCGACCGGTCGCCTCGGCTTGCGCCAGCCTTGGCCGACCAACGAGCGGAATTTCCTGAGGCCTGACAACCCTCAGATGCCAGGCTAACCCGATGATCATCCCGGGAGCAGACTAGCCTGAAGCCCCGACCGGTCGCCTCGGCTTGCGCCAGCCTTGGCCGACCAACGAGCGGAATTTCCTGAGGCCTGACAACCCTCAGATGCCAGGCTAACCCGATGATCATCCCGGGAGCAGACTAGCCTGAAGCCCCGACCGGTCGCCTCGGCTTGCGCCAGCCTTGGCCGACCAACGAGCGGAATCTCCCGAGGCTCGGCCCTCAGATGCCAGGCTAACCCGATGATCATCCCGGGAGCAGACTAGCCTGAAGCCCCGACCGGTCGCCTCGGCTTGCGCCAGCCTTGGCCGACCAACGAGCGGAATCTCCCGAGGCTCGGCCCTCGGATGCCAGGCTAACCCGATGATCATCCCGGAAGCAGACTAGCCTGAAGCCCCGACCGGTCGCCTCGACTTGCGCCAGCCTTGGCCGACCAACGAGCGGAATCTCCCGAGGCTTGGCCCTCGGATGCCAGGCTAACCCGATGATCATCCCGGGAGCAGACTAGCCTGAAGCCCCGACCGGTCGCCTCGGCTTGCGCCAGCCTTGGCCGACCAACGAGCGGAATCTCCCGAGGCTTGGCCCTCGGATGCCAGGCTAATCCGATGATCATCCCGGGGGCAAACTAGCCTGAAGCCCCGACCGGTCGCCTCGGCTTGCGCCAGCCTTGGCCGACCAACGAGCGGAATTTCCTGAGGCCTAACCCTCGGATGCCTGGCTTAGCACCGGAAGAAGTTCCTGAGGCCTAACCCTCGGATACCTGGCTTAGCGCCGGAAGAAGTTCCTGAGGCCTAACCCTCGGATGCCTGGCCTAGCGCCGGAAGAATTTCCTGAGGCCTAACCCTCGGATGCCTGGCCTAGCGCCGGAAGAATTTTCTGAGGCCTAACCCTCGGATGCCTGGCTTAGTGCCGGAAGAATTTCCTGAGGCCTAACCCTCGGATGCCTGGCCTAGTGCCGGAAGAATTTTCTGAGGCCTAACCCTCGGATGCCTGGCCTAGTGCCGGAAGAATTTTCTGAGGCCCAACCCTCGGATGCCTGGCTTAGCGCCGGAAGAATTTTCCGAGGCCTAACCCTCGGATGCCTGGCTTAGCGCCGGAAGAAGTTCCTGAGGCCTAACCCTCGGATGCCTGGCTTAGCGCCGGAAGAATTTTCCGAGGCCTAACCCTCGGATGCCTGGCTTAGCGCCGGAAGAAGTTCCTGAGGCCTAACCCTCGGATGCCTGGCTTAGCGCCGGAAGAAGTTCCTGAGGCCTAACCCTCGGATGCCTGGCCTAGCGCCGGAAGAATTTCCTGAGGCCTAACCCTCGGATGCCTGGCCTAGCGCCGGAAGAATTTCCTGAGGCCTAACCCTCGGATGCCTGGCTTAGTGCCGGAAGAATTTCCTGAGGCCTAACCCTCGGATGCCTGGCCTAGTGCCGGAAGAATTTCCTGAGGCCTAACCCTCGGATGCCTGGCCTAGTGCCGGAAGAATTTCCTGAGGCCCAACCCTCGGATGCCTGGCTTAGCGCCAGAAGAATTTTCCGAGGCCTAACCCTCGGATGCCTGGCTTAGTGCCGGAAGAATTTCCTGAGGCCTAACCCTCGGATGCCCGGCTTAGCGCCGGAAGAAGTTCCTGAGGCCTAACCCTCGGATGCCTGGCTTAGAGCCGGAAGAATTCCCTGAGGCCTAACCCTCAGATACCTGGCCTAGCGCCAGAAGAATTTCAAGAGTCGGGAGTCAGCGAGACGCTACCAAGAGTTAAAAAGAAGAAGGACGAAAGTGAAATGAAGAAACTCTATTTGCATTAACTTTCATTGTTTCAGGGCCGAGACCCATACAACTTGGCAAAACGCCAACACACAAAGAAAAGAACAAAAATACAGAAGGTCAGCTTGGAGGAACCCCCGGGTCGGGAACGCCGGGCACGTCCGTAGGGGGTAGGGAGGCGGTTGGAGAATCAGCAGGCAATGGCGCCGGAGAGGAGTCTAGAAGAGAGATCCCACTCAGGTCAATTTCGGGGTACTTAGCCGACACCCTTGTCAGGCCTTCCTCGAAGCCTAAGATAAAGGAGTCGGACCCCGCGTCCGACATGTCACGGACGAACTCGTCAGACTGACGATAGGCCTGTACCGCCTCCGACATATCACGGGTGAACTCGGCGGACTGACGATAAGCCTGTACCGCCTGACGCCCGATTTCCGCACTCTTCTCGGCCAGCGCCGCCTCTGCCCGCTCCATAATCTGAGCTTTCGCCTCCAAGACCTTCGCCACAATCCGGTCGTCCGCCTCGGAGGAGATCCTCAGCAGATCAGCCTGAGCCTCCTTGTGCTTCGCCTCGGCAGCAATGCGAGCAGCCTCAGCCTCCTCCAGGCGCGACTGAAGCTCCTGGTCGCTCGCGCGGGACTTCTCCAAGGCCGACTCCAATTCGCCCAGCTTGGCTTCAAGAGACCGGGTTCGGTTGCGGGCGTTGTCGGCTGACCGCTGGGCCTTCTCCCACCTCTCCCAGTAGTCGGCAGCCTTCCGGGACTGCTTCTCGGCCCGCTCCTCCGCCTTCTTGATCTCGCCCTCGAGACCCGAGGCAACCTTGAGTTGCTCCTGAGCCTCCAACAGTTGCTTCTCGAGGGTGACGAAGCCGAGTGCCCGCTCTTCGGCCACCTGGAGCCTCATCTCGAGGTCCCTGGTCGTCCTCCCCGCCGCAGCCTGACCTCCCTCCTCTACTGCCTTCAGTTGGCTCTCGGCCCTCGCCAGAAGCCTCGCCTGTTCCTCGTAGCACTCCTCCAGGCGGATCATGTACTGGGCGAGCTAAGAGATAGGAAAAACGAGGGCGTCAGGCGGGGATCAACAGAGCCTATAAATGATGAAAGCGACCAAAAGAACACTCACCGACATGAGACAGACGCAGCTGGCAGCCCCAATGTCAGGGACCCTCATCTCCCGGACCTGCCTGCGGTCCTTCTCCAGCAGCACCGTCTCGATGAGGTTTCGGGCGCCGGCGAAAGTGAAGGCCGACCCCGACTTCTCCCCGGAGTCGGACGGTGGTTCTGCAGCCTTACCCTTACCCATCGCTTGGGGAAGAGTCATGCTGACCATGCTCGGGGCGGGGACCGCCCCTGGAATTGACAGGGTCCCGCTCGGCCGGGGCCTCGGCGCGTCCCTCCTCGTATCATCCGGAGCCGACCGAGTCGAAGGCTGGGCTGGGGACCGATCACGTCCGACCCGTCCATCTCAGGCGCGCCCGGGTGATGCCTCCGGAGAAACGTGTCACGACCCCCGCCCCGTTCCCGGCGGGCCGCCGCGACGGTCCTAGGGTGCGGGTAGGCATAAGGCCACCAGCCACCACGTAGAACCCTACTACCTATCAATCATCCATAAATTCTGAAAAATTTTGGCATGATGCATGCACAAAATGATCACCTTTCCTATGGTGACCTGTCAGGATTATCTCATTACATACAACAACGCTACCTGTCAGAGCAGCAATCACATAACCTGTCACATAACGAACCTGGACAATATATATCAATACATCATCACAGGTATATAACTCAACTGTATAAAAATCTGGTTCTCATTCCATCCATGGTCAAACCCATATCCACAACAGGATCTATGACTGTAACTATACACTAAATACAACAGAAGGTTTATAATACACCAAAAGGGAATAAACCTCTATCTACATTATGCTATACTATGGAGCGGCACAGCTAGCAGGCAATCTCTAACCCTGCTCCTCTCTATACAATACCTGCCCTGCAATCAAAAACACCAAACTGGGGAGTGAGTATATAAATACTCAGTGAGTGGAGTAGAGAGTACTATGCACATGAGACAGAATATAATCATGGCTCGAGATGAAATCTCAAGATCAATAACAAGATGAACATGATCTCAACATAGAGAATATGGAGTAAATCATCAATATCACCACAATCAATATCAACTCATCTGAAGCATATATGGAATAATCAAGTAAACATATATGCTACTCATGAATATGCTCAACAGATCATAATACTGGAACATACAAATCAGGTGTCAATATGCTGAAATCATCACTAGACAGCTATCGGGAGGTGGGTTTTACGCCCCAGGCGAACCAGCAACAACTCCCTACTGCCATATGCATATATCGAATATGACACCACACCAATATGTAAATCATCACTAGACAGCTGTCGGGAGGTGGGTTTTACGCCCCAGGCGAACCAGCAACAACTCCCTACTGTCACATGCATATGCAGGATAAGACACCATACCGATAACATAAATGCTAGACAGCTGTCGGGAGGTGGGTTTTACGCCCCAGGCGAACCAGCAACAACTCCCTACTGTCACATGCATATGCAGGATAAGACACCATACCGATAACATAAATGCTAGACAGCTATCGGGAGGTGGGTTTTACGCCCCAGGCGAACCAGCAACAACTCCCTACTGTCACATGCATATGCAGGATAAGACACCACACTGATCATATAAATGCCGGCCAATATCCAGAACAGAAATCCATCTCACATCTACATACTAAACGGCACCTCGCGGGAATTCTACATCCGCGGAAAGCCATACTGCACCTCGCGGGGTCTTACTATGCCCGGCGGCAAGCAGAATATAAGTCGTAGGACCGGCCGATCCTACGCCTAGGGCCGTGTCCCCCCCTAGGAAGGGACTGGGCTCCGCCCACCCAGAAGGCTACTATGTGCACAAAGGCCGATGTTCAACCCCATCGACTATAGGTGTCCTGCAGATACTGCCAAGCCATGCATAAATGCCATAATGCACCCTCCCAATACTCTACTAAAAAGGAGTATGATCAAGACTACCACTCACTCGATCATGACCCAATCATAAACTAACATCAGGGTTAGGAGTGAGGGTCAAGGAAGTGCAATACAACTCAATATACCACTAAGAAGGCTCTACAAATCTTTGAAATGGAGGAAATGAAATCAATTTACAAAAGAAGTTATTTCACAATTTGGAACCAATTTAATTACTCATAAAAGAGTATAATCAAGCTACGACTCACAAGTCTTTAAAATAGAGGAAATGAAATCAATTTACAAAAGAAATTATTTCACAATTCGGAATCAATTTGATTACTCATCAACCCCTCGTAATTCCTCTCAATGTTCCCTCAAATGCATGTACAGAATAATCAAGCATGGAGAATCAAGATTATAGAGGAATCTACTACAATATCAATCAATATGCTCAAGTGGAATCAATTCACACTTGGCGACATTCATGAAAATGAATTAAGGATGCTCATAGTGCAAAGTACATGACTCCCACTCACCTGTCAATCTGGCACAGCCCTGATACGTCTCCAAAAATCTACAGCAGGCAGTGGGGAACTTCTTCCTCTTGTTCCCTAGCTTCTTGCCCAACTGTGACATGCATTTACAATACATTTAGTCTTGTATCAAGGGCTATAATCTACGTGCCAATTATAACATAGGGAACTTTAATTGATTCAACTCCCCCTATTCCCTAAATCTTTTCTTTTCTTTCTTCTTTTCCTTTTTAATTAATTAACTCACCATTTATATGTATTAGGGACTCCCTTGCATGAGTACAAGGTCCCTTTTAGCTTGATCTAGGCTTAATACCCTATTATAGCATGAAATCCCCTATTTTCCACCCGGATGAACAGTAACCCGAACTGACAGTGGGTTACTTCATCCCGGTTTTGATCCACTTTCAGGACTCCAAATTTGATGAAATTTTTACCTAACATTCTACACTCATAGAGGATTCCAAAGAGATAACATGCATCATCATCGGAGGCCGTTTGACCCCCTAAATAATTTGCCGAAGTTGGGACTTCGACACAGTTTTTCCGTAGTGCCGGAAAAATTTGTCAAAATCCGATTCTTCTTCTTTTAACCGCCTCTACAACCCTTATCCGACCTCTCTAGACTATATCCACCCTTTGTATAGCCTAATGTCATCAAAAGACTAGATAGGGACGGATATTTACCTTTTTCTTTTTGGAAATTGAGGTCCTTGCGTAGAGAAGAAGGAGATCTACACTTTTCCCTTCAGCTGGAAGTGCAACCGGGACTCCCTTCCACCTCGAATCCCTCTTCCTTCTTCTTTTTCTTCTTCTTCTTCTCTTTTTCTTTCTCTCTGTGTCGTCTGAGAACCCTTCCCCTCTTCTCTCTGTTTCACTCCCGTGAGCCAGCTCAAACCCTCCAATTAAATCACATCAAAACACTATTCACCCTTTTTTAATATTATTAATTTCTCATTTTGCCCTTGCCACTTCGATATATCTGCAATTATGCCATTAACTTTTGATTCCTTCCAATTTTACCCTTACCACTTCAATGCATCTACAACTATGCCATTATCTTTTGATTCTTTCCTATTTTACCCCTTATATTAATTGAAAAGGACTATTCTATCCCTTTTTTTATATAAAAAAAATATTTTGGGGTTATTACATCCTCCCCCCCTTATATAAAATTCGTCCTCGAATTTAAAAGAGTAAATTACCTGTCATAGCTGCATTCGATGTCTGTGCCTCCTGTGGATTTACCGTGAACACCCTTCCTTGCCCTCTGCCTACTGGAGCTCACAGTTGAGATGGTCCAGCACTCTGCTGTGATGTTTGTGCTTGACCTCTACCTCTGCCTACAGGCTCCCTACTACTAGGCCTGTCCATCTGCATAGAAGGATAGGATGCCAAAGGCACAAACTGCTGGGTGGCACCCTGCGGGCATTCTCTGACAAAATGACAGCTTCTTCTTGAAGCCTATTTCGAGACCATCCCGGCTGTCCACATCTGTAGCACACTCCCTGACCCATTCTGCATCTGCCAGGGTGCTGCTTCCCACATATGCCACATACTGGCCATGATTGGAACCTAGATTCAGTTCTGGCCATAGTGACTGGAGGACGAGGTACTGATGGTAGAAAAGTATCTTGTGATTGACCTCTTTTCCCTCCATTTCCTCTTACGTGGGGACAGGTGGAGCTGAGCGTACAGACTGCTCCATCGGGCCCTCCGAGAGATCTACTCCCTCAGATCTATCTCTACTGCTTTGCCCTTTCTCCATACTCATTTTCCTCTGTTCTCTTTCAGCTCTTTCCTCTTTGTTTCTGGTCTCCCACTGTTTTGCTTTATCAATCAGCCTAGATAAGGTGGGGACCTCTACTGCCAGTACTGCATTATAAAGCGGAGAAATCAGACCCCGCCTAAATCTTTCTATCCTGGTAGCTTCAGTGGGGATGATGTAAGGAGCATACTTCCCCAATCTAGTGAACTCACGAGCGTACTTAGATACGCTCATTCCGGGCATCTGCTTCAGCCTCTCAAACTGAAGAGCCCGATTCTGCCTCTCAGCTGGAGACAAGAACTCATCCATCACTGCTTGCCTGAACTCTTCCCAGGTTGGAGGATTCCTACTGTACAATCTGTCCTCCATATGCCTCTGGTACCAGTCCTAGGCATCTTCCTTCATTATAAGCCCTACAAGTTCTATAGCTCTTGCATCAAAACAGGGCAGTCTCCGTATCATCTTTTCAGTCTCCTCCAGGAATCTCTGAGGATCTTCACCTTCTTCCCCCTTAAACTCCGGGGTTCTAAGCCTCAGAAATTCTTGTACAGTAATCCCCTCATCATTTAGAGCCCGCCTGGCCAAACTTCTTGGCACAGGTACAGGAGGTGGGATGGATACTACTGACGGGGCAGGAGATTTCCCCCGAGCAATCTGCTCCCTCAGAGCCTGATTCTCCCGCCAGTAACTGTTCCATCAATGCATCTCTACTTCCTACATCTCCTTGATCATCAACCCTCCGTCTATCAGTAGGAGGAGGTTTTTCTCTTTGGGGCTCGATATGTATGGAACCCGCATCCAATGCTATATCTGGCTCCATCCTCCTTGGAAGTATTCTTTATATGTCTCTAAAAGAGTTAAAAAGAGAGGGCAGTCGTTACACACTGAGTCATAATATATTTTACTGAATTGTAAATGACTCATAAAATAACATACAGAAAAATCCTATGCTCCATAGTATAATCCTATACTTAATCCTGACTCATCCTATTGCTCTGACAGGACTCTTCTTAACCTTTGCTCTGATACCAAGCTTTGTCACGACCCCCGCCCCGTTCCCGGCGGGCCGCCGCGACGGTCCTAGGGTGCGGGTAGGCATAAGGCCACCAGCCACCACGTAGAACCCTACTACCTATCAATCATCATAGATTCTGAAAAATTTGGCATGATGCATGCACAAAATGATCACCTTTCCTATGGTGACCTGTCAGGATTATCTCATTACATACAACAACGCTACCTGTCAGAGCAGCAATCACATAACCTGTCACATAACGAACCTGGACAATATATATCAATACATCATCACAGGCATATAACTCATCTGTATAAAAATCTGGTTCCCATTCCATCCATGGTCAAACCCATATCCACAACAGGATCTATGACTGTAACTATACACTATATACAATAGAAGGTTTATAATACACCAAAAGGGAATAAACCTCTATCTACATTATGCTATACTATGGAGCGGCACAGCTAGCAGGCAACCACTAATCCTGCTCTCTCTATACAATACCTGCCCTGCAATCAAAAACACCAAACTGGGGAGTGAGTATATAAATACTCAGTGAGTGGAGTAGAGAGTACTATGCACATGAGACAGAATATAATCATGGCTCGAGATGAAATCTCAAGATCAATAACAAGATGAACATGAACTCAACATAAAGAATATGGAGTAAATCATCAATATCACCACAATCAATATCAACTCATCTGAAGCATATATGGAATAATCAAGTCAACATATATGCTACTCATGAATATGTTCAACAGGTCATAGTACTGAATCATATAAATCAGGTGTCAATAGGCTGAATCATCAACAAGACAGCTATCGGAAGGTGGGTTTTACGCCCCAGGCGAACCAGCAACAACTCCCTACTGCCATATGCATACATCGAATATGACACCACACCAATATGTAAATCATCACTAGACAGCTGTCGGAAGGTGGGATTTACGCCCCAGGCGAACCAGCAACAACTCCCTACTGTCACATGCATATGCAGGATAAGACACCATACTGATAACATAAATGCTAGACAGCTATCGGGAGGTGGGTTTTACGCCCCAGGCGAACCAGCAACAACTCCCTACTGTCACATGCATATGCAGGATAAGACACCATACTGATAACATAAATGCTAGACAGCTATCGGGAGGTGGGTTTTACGCCCCAGGCGAACCAGCAACAACTCCCTACTGTCACATGCATATGCAGGATAAGACACCACACTGATCATATAAATGCTGGCCAGTATCCAGAACAGAAATCCATCTCACATCTACATACTAAACGGCACCTCGCGGGAATTCTACATCCGCGGAAAGCCATACTGCACCTCGCGGGGTCTTACTATGCCCGGCGGCAAGCAGAATATAAGTCGTAGGACCGGCCGATCCTACGCCTAGGGCCGTGTCCCCCCCTAGGAAGGGACTGGGCTCCGCCCACCCAGAAGGCTACTATGTGCACAAAGGCCGATGTTCAACCCCATCGACTATAGGTGTCCTGCAGATACTGCCAAGCCATGCATAAATGCCATAATGCACCCTCCCAATACTCTGCTAAAAAGGAGTATGATCAAGACTACCACTCACTCGATCATGACCCAATCATAAACTAACATCAGGGTTAGGAGTGAGGGTCAAGGAAGTGCAATACAACTCAATATACCACTAAGAAGGCTCTACAAATCTTTGAAATGGAGGAAATGAAATCAATTTACAAAAGAAGTTATTTCACAATTTGGAACCAATTTAATTACTCATAAAAGAGTATAATCAAGCTACGACTCACAAGTCTTTAAAATAGAGGAAATGAAATCAATTTACAAAAGAAATCATTTCACAATTCGGAATCAATTTGATTACTCATCAACCCCTCGTAATTCCTCTCAATGTTCCCTCAAATGCATGTACAGAATAATCAAGCATGGAGAATCAAGATTATAGAGGAATCTACTACAATATCAATCAATATGCTCAAGTGGAATCAATTCACACTTGGCGACATTCATGAAAATGAATTAAGAATGCTCATAGTGCAAAGTACATGACTCCCACTCACCTGCCAATCCGGCACGGCCTCGATACGCCTCTAGAATTCTACAGCAGGCAGTGGGGAACTTCTTCCTCTCGTTCCCTAGCTTCTTGCCCAACTGTGACATGCATTTACCATACATTTAGTCTTGTATCAAGGTCATAATCTACGTGCCAATTATAATATAGGGAACTTTAATTGATTCAACTCCCCCGTTCCCTAAATCTTTTCTTTTCTTTCTCTTTTTCTTTTTCTATTAATTAACTCATCATTTATGTGTATTAGGGACTCCCTTGCATGAGTACAAGGTCCCTTTTAGCTTGATCTAGGCTTAATACTCTATTATAGCATGAAATCCCCTATTTTCTACCCGGATGAACAGTAACCCGAACTGATAGTGGGTTACTTCATCCTGGTTTTGATCCACTTTCAGGACTCCAAATTTGATGAAATTTTTACCTAACATTCTACACTCATAGAGGATTCCAGAATAGTAATATGCATCACTATCGGAGGCCGTTTGACCCCCGAAATAATTCGCCGAAGTTGAGACTTCGACACAGTTTTTCCGTAATACCGGAAAAATTTGTCGAAATCCGATTCTTCCTCTTTTAACCACCTCTACAACCCTTATCCGACCCCTCTAGACTATATCCACCCTTTGTATAGCCTAATGTCACCAAAAGACTAGATAGGGACGGATATTTACCTTTTTCTTTTTGGAAATCGAGGTCCTTGCGTAGAGGGGAAGGAGATCTACGTTTTTCCCTTCAGCTAGAAGTGCAACCGGGATCTCCTTCCTCTTTCTTTCTTCCTTTCCTTTCCTCTTCCTTTCTTCCTTTCCTTCTTCTTCTTCTCTTTTTCTTTCTCTCTGTGTCGTCTGAGAACCCCCTCCCTCTTTCTCTCGGTTTCACCAGCTCAAACCCTCCAATTAAATCACATCAAAACACTATTCACCCTTTGTTTAATATTATTAAATTCCCATTTTGCCCCTAACACTTCAACATATCTACCGTTATGCCATTAACTTTTGATTCCTTCCAATTTTACCCTTACCACTTCAATGCATCTACAACTATTCTATCCCTTTTTATATATAAAAAAAAAATTTGGGGTTATTACAGAAAGGTTCTGATTGCTAAGTCAGGTTTAGCACTAAATTGAACCTAAATTGGATTAGAGGTATTCTAATCAGGTTAGGTCAACTTGCATCTGCACCTACTGCTGGCTAAGATAAGGAATCCAATGGGTCACACACTAGGGAATTGATCAAGGTCTAATTGGATTAAATCATGTTTGCAAGATGAACATGCTAGCACGTGTTGCAAACCCTAGCTCCTGATTCAAATTAAATTCGAATCTGATTCTTAGATTAGGTTGATCTAATATGATTACATCATGACCTAATATGGGTTAGCCAAGAGTTGAAACTCATTTGGCTTTAATTAGACCTGATTTGATGAGGTTTAATGTTTCCTTTAAGTTGGTTAAACCCAATTTGATTGGTTTTGATAGGGCCTTCACTTCTGGACCATTGGATCGCTCCCTGGATGAAGGATCTGGTCCACTGGTTGGCGCCTTCATCTGGACCATTGGATGGCTTCCTGGATGAAGGATCTAGTTCACTGGTTGGCGCTTTATTCTGGACCACTGGATGGCTCTCTGGATGAAAGATCTGGACCGTTGCTCAGCGCTTGAATCTGGACCATCGGTAATGACATCTTGCTTCTGGACCATTGGATGGCACCCTGGATGATGATGCCTTGATCTGGACCATTAGATGGCACCTAGATCTGGACCATTGGCTTTGGTTCACTGCATTTGGGCCCTTGGATCTTCAGGATTTAAGAGGAAGACATGAGAAAGAAGTTGATACACCCTTCTCCTTAGCACCCCATCATGATGGGATGCCTCTCTTGGCACATGCCTCATCATGATGAGGTGTGTGGATGGGATGCATCCCTCCATCTCTTATAAATAAGGAGGTGCCTTGGGGTTCTAAAGATCATCCAAAAAAAAGCCTCTTCTTCTCTCTCCCTTATCCCTTCTTTCTTACAAGCCTCTCTCTTTTGTCCTAACCCAAAACAAGAGGGTCTTCTTTAGGACAAAAGGGCTAGTGAATGTTTTAGAGGTAGAAAGGAAGAAAGAAGTGAAGGAAAATCAGCCAATTAAATCCTTTGGAAGGATTGAATAACTAGAATCAAGTTTTGGTGGAGCTAGAGTCTTGAACCCATTCCTGTGTGGATCAACATTGAAGGGTGAACATTTGGGCACCTTAGGACATCTTCAGACATATTGGATATAGCATGACAGGTATTCTTCTATACCAAGATTATATTTTCTACATTATTTGGTTATACTATTAAGGTGATCTTGGCTTATTAGGATTTCATATAATGGGCTTTATAAGAAAATTTTATAATTCTGTATCTTCTGCTGCGCCCTAGGGCACTGGGAAACCCAACATCAACTCTAGCACAGTTGGAGTCGACTTGATCTCAGTGTATCAGAAACTGACCTTCTATCTTTGGAGTTGGCTCATCCTCTGTTGGAGTCGACTCGATCTCTGATTTGGTCCTTGGAGTCGACTCGGCCTTCATTGGAGTCAACTCGATCTCAGTGCCGTAGAAAACATTCTTTTATCATTCTTGTCGAAGTCGACTCATCCATAGCTGGAGTCGACTCGATATCAGTTGGCTTAAAAATGAGGCTTCTGTCTTTTCGTAGGAGTCGACTCATCCATAGTTCGAGATGACTCGATATCAGTTGGAGACGACTCGATATCAGTTGGCTTAAAAACTGATCTTCTGCCTTTTCGCAGGAGTCGACTCGCCTACAGTTGGAGTCGATTCGGGCACTGTACCTCAGAAAATACTTCTCTGTCTTTGCTCTTAGAGTCGGCTCGATCTCAGTCGGAGTCGACTTGTGCTCTGCACTTAGAAATTCTGCTTTCTGCCAATCCATCAGGAGTCAACTCGTCCGAACTGAGAGTCGGCTCGAGGGTGTGCCATTTAGCAACCTTTGTGCTAGAGTCAACTCGAGAATCTTCGGAGTCGACTCGAGTGTAGGGTAAAAATTGAAATGGTTCCAAACATAGTAAAGGTAGAATTTAAAAACCTCGAACCAATTTTTAAGTCATTCTAGCACATTCAACAATATTTTTTTTGAAACACTCATTTGAATTCATTAGTATAATATGAAATATACTCAAGTATTTTTGGCTCATCAAAATCAAATAGGGGAATAACAATCACTCAACAAAAACTATCCTTGGAATCTATATTTAGAGATCTCTTCTAGCTCGTATATCAAATATCTCATTCCTAAAGCTAAACTTTTTATCCTTGATTTTGGTGATATTTGTTACCCCTGAAATTGTTTCAGATTTACTCTTTTTGAAAAAGAGATAAAAGAACCTTAAAAGAATGTTAAAATAATCAAATTTGTTGTGATCTCATCATAATTTTGAAACTATCTTAATTGGCTCTGATCTATACTCATTATCTTGCCCTGACATTATTGCCTTGAGTTACATGATCCATATTCTTACAATAATTTGACATGCATTGAATGAAATGTTGCTTTGTGCTTAATATTTCATTATTTTGCAACCTTTTTGATGTTGTCAAAAAGGAGAAAAATCTGAGTATATGCTCATAATGCTTTATGTTTTGAATTGAATATAAATCAGCTTAGTTTGAAATATGTTGATTATGTTAAAGCTCATTAACTCTAAAGCATTGTCATGAAGTATGTTCTTAAAGTGTCTCCTCGATTTTGCATTTATTTTGACTAGTGTTTACTCTCTGTTATTGTCTGTATTTCTTCTCTAAAACATTGTACTTTTGGTTTGGATGAAATACAATGTTTCATCTTGAGTTATGATATTTGTGATTGCCATTACAATGCTATCCATTTCATTGTTATTCATTCTTTTTGATGATGACAAAAAGAGGGAGAAAATATAAGAGAGAAACTAGAAGCAAATTCTATAAGAAAGATTGTATAGGAGAGAAAATATGGGAGAAAATATGAGCATCAACCCTTAAACTAAGAGGCATATATTATATACTTAAGGGGGAGACATGTGACAAAAAGAAAATCTGAATTTTGACAAAAAGAAAAATCTAAATTTTGATGCATAATCATAGAGATTTTTCTTGCCTCGATACATAACATAAAACTCTTGTTTTGGCACAAACTTTTGAAAATTTTGCTTTTAATGATACACAAGAGTAAGGTGGGGGCAAAGCTGAAATTCTTTTGACATTCATTTGGATAAGATAGGGGGAGTTTTTGGTTCAACCCATGCTATATGATACGGCCTACCATGATACTATCTTGATACTCTTGAACCAAAAGCATTTTAGGAATGTTAAATCTAACTTTTCATATGAACGCCAATTTGCTTACACTAAATGTTTTGTAATCATCAAAAAGGGGAAGATTTAGTATCCTAGTGTGATTTTGATGTTTACGAAGCCATTGAGGCCATATGGAAGTACTAATGCCATTAACTCAATTGATCAAGTATATAAACACTCAAGTAAGAAAAAAGCAATACATTCTCGATATATTCTTGATCTTATACGTTTAAAACAACTCTCAAGAACTTTTATCTAAGGACAAATTTATTAGAAGAACTTAAGAAAAAAATCTAAATTTCACTTTGACAAAGTTAAGAGTGAAGTTTCCTTGTTAAGGGGCAATTCTGTTTTTTTTACTAGTCAAAGAGATGAAACTTTTAAGTGCCAAGCATCCTAAATTACTTGCAATGTCTTTTATTTGTTTTATGTGTAAAACTAACCTTAAGATGTAGAAAATCAGGATTAGAGTCGATCTAAAAAAGTTTGGAGCCGATTCTGATACATTTGGCACACTTTGGCACGCTTGGCATAGGGCTCGAGTCGACCGCCAAAAAAAAGGCACAGTACTCGGGTAGACCCCAACTATTTCCAACAAAAAATTGCTCTCTAGATTTACTGTCAGAATCGACCCTAAGCAAGGTCAGGTCGACCCCAGCCAAGGTCAGGTCGACCCCAGGAAAGCTCGAGTTGACCCCAGCTTGAAACATCAGAAAAATAGTTCTTTGGATTCTTTGTTAGAGCCGACCCCAAGAAAGTTGGAGTCGACCCCAACCATACTCGGGTCAACCCCAACAAAGCTTGAGTCGACCCCAGCATGTGGCACATTAGCTTTGGTCGACCCTAGATCTGCTCGGGTCGACCCCAGCTCGACTGACAGCCTAACGGCTAGTTCTGCAGAAGTACATTTTAAGGCTTCAACGACTATAAACAGCTAGTTTCTTCAATCCAACGGCTAGTAACTGATATTTGGAGGTTGGAGAAGTATTTAATAGCCACTATTCATCAAAGGAAAGCATCTTGGTGAGAATTTAAGTGTGCATTCAAGAAAAAAAAGCAAATCCAAGAGAGTTCCATTATTGCTTCAGTTCAAACTCAAAAAAAAAGTGTGTTGAGCAGAAATACAAGTGCCTTCAAGAGCTCAACCATCCATTAAAGTGTTAAGCAATCTCAGCAAAGAAGAGAAGAGCATCTTCAAAGCGATAATTATTTTCTTATCTCTTCCTTTAGTGCATATATTTGTTTTATTTGCTCATTTAGGAGTTTTACACCTTATTCTTCTGTTTCTTTGTAAGGTTTGTTGGTGAGCTCGTAAGACCAATGGTGTAGATTTGTTAGTGAGCCCATAAAACCAACGTTAAGGTTTGTTGGTGAGTCCGTAAAACCAACGTTTAGGTTAGTTGGTGATCCCATAAAACTAATTGTAAGGGTTTTTGGATTGTGAGTCCGAAAAAACAATCCAACTGTAATTCGAGGGGTTATAGTGAATTTCCAAATGGATGCTTGGGGAGTGGATGTAGGTGCCTTGGGGTGCACCGAACCATTATACATACTTGTGTTTATATAATGTTCTTTTCGTGCCTCTTGCTTACTCTCTTTGTTATATCGTGTAGTTGCTCTAGCTTAATTTCTAAAAGTGATTTAATTGTGCTTAACTAGAGCTTAACTAATTTTGCCTTCACTGTACTTATACACTTCACATAAGTCAAATTGCATATCCGTTTATAAATAAAATTTAAGGTCATAAAATTTAGAAAACCCAATTCACCTCCCTCTTGTGTTGTCACCTTGGGCAACAAATGTATAACCCCCAATTGCTAGGATTGAAAACATAATCAGGCTGAGAGTCGAAATCTGATAAATATTAAAGTTCTTTTTTTACAAAATAAATAAATATCATAATCTAATCAATATAACACTAGTATAGAAAATATTACTCTGAGTTATATATCTATTTTTTCATTCAAAAGACTATCTCATAAATTCATAATTCACATATAAATCGATTAATAATTTACTTGATGTAAAAATAATATTATATAAATAAAAAATCTAGAAAAGTCAGATGATTACTTACCTTGCAATGCAATCCAACTAATAGATCTTATTAATCTCAAAAATTCTTATTAGAGCCTAATATTCCAAAATTATACTTTTTATTAGAATTTTATCATAATTATTTTAAAATTAAAAATTTTAAATTTCAACACCCTCATAGGGCTGACTAAGAAGAAATGCCCAACATTTGGATTGGTCCAATCAAGATGATTTTATCGAATCATGTTCGAACTAGAACACAGATGGTTCAATAAGGAACTGGGGTGATCAAATTCAACAGTGTTTGGTATGGGCCAAGGTGGGCTGACACATCGTCCGACAACCTTGGATCGGGACCCTTCACCTAGGTCGATCCAGAAATCACTAAAAGTCGTACTTATAGGTCCAATCAACTCTAAAGAGAGAAAATCCAAATAGAGAGAGAAACTTTGTAGAGAGAAATACGACTGAGAAAGGATGGAAAAGAGAGAGAAATAGAGAGAAGAGGGAAGAATAGAGAGAAACCCCTCTCTTTTCTCTCTTCATGAATGGGGAAGTTTCTCTTCCCCTTCTCCTTTTCCTTTCCCCCTTCCCCCCACAAGTTCAAGGGGTTGACAGCCGCGGTGGCCCAGCCACACACCAGACAACATCCACAGGCGGCCGCAACCTATACTAAACCCAGCGACTGGTGGCAGTGGGATTGGAAGATGAATACCAAAACAGGGCACCCCTATTTCGAACGATTTTTCGGTGATTCGGTGGCTCAAATCGTGATGGTTCACACCTAAATCTTGGGTGACAGAGAAGGAGATGAGGAACACTTACCTCGGTCTGGCAAGATGGTCCGGTGACTCCTTTTGATGACAAATCGAGAAAGATGATCCAGAAAAGAAGCTTAGGATCGGTGGCTTAATTTTGGATGAACTTGAAAGAGGAGGAGGAGATCTCCAGCCTTATTCGGCCGGTTTTTGGATTATAATGAGCTTTTCGATCTTCGATGCAATCGGGAAGAAAGAAGACTCTCAGTTGAAGTTTTTTTTTTTTTCCTATCTTACTTACGTGCGTCACATGTGAAGGTTGGTCCAAAAATTGGCTGGCTCAGCCAAGTGGACCGGGCCTAGTCCACTGGTTTCAGTGGCCTGTTTTTTCTTAACGCAACCTAGTTCGCAGGTCCCAGCTTTCGCAGGAAAAGCAAAGGTAAAGGAGTCTCGCTCGACTCGGACTGGCGTGCGACTCCCTTCTCCCAATCCTCCATCTCTTCTTTCTCCGCCCTCGCGGCCTAGGGCGGAAAGAGAAGGCACGCCGGTCCAAGTGGCTCCTGCGAAAGCGGGGACCTGCGAACTAAATCGATAAACCCAGTCGCTCCGTGACCATCTCCGCCACAAGAATAACAGGAGCCCTTCACCTCCCATTCCCACTCCCGCCAGTACCATCCCTCTTCCGCTTCGCCCGCCTCCCCCACCTCCTCAAAGGACTAGTTGGGTTTCCTGTCCATGTTCTGCGCTTCCTGGGCTTCCACCTGTCTCCCAAGGCGCCAAGTGTTCGGCTGCTTTCCGGTCCTGCAGAAGGAGAAGTCTCATTTGAAGCTGTTTGTGGGCTGCAACGTTTTCTTGGACATGAGCGCAACCGGTGCGCTCTTTCTCTTGATACTAAATAACTCCGCTTATATATTTGTTGCATTTTGATGAGGTTGCTAGGTCCTAGAGATCACAATGCCGCGTGCTATTTAAAAAAACTTGTGCTCTCTTCATATTATGACTTTTGATGAAGCAGATATTTTCTCTAATTCCAAGGATTTCATACTGATTCACAGCAAGGAGTACATGTTGTTCTTTCTTATTATTTCAGACGATTGTGTAGTATTGTTTCATTGTTTCTGTTCTCCCATGTTGTGTCATTGCTTTCTGCTTCAACAAAGATTTTATGGTTTCCTTCTGCTAATGCAATTGTAACTACAGTACAGACGCTGACTTTACCCCCTAGAATTTTCTGTTTTGTAACTCAGACACATGATATATCATGTTCTTCTTGGGAATGCTTACTTACTAGTAAGTATTCTAGAGTAGTTATGCTATGTTATTGACGTTATAGACCTGCATCTGCTTTGATTAGGTGCAGTGTGAATGTCGTGAACTAGAGAAGATCATAGAACTAGGAATAGAGTAAATAGATATAGTTGTCGAACACATAAATTTTTCTCAATCCTTTTATGTTTTTATTTGCTAATTTTCCATAGGTATTGCAAATTATTGTATGCATGGTCTTGATGGGAGCACTGGCTGATTGGATCTGTATTCTGGAATGAACTGATGCGGTTGGATCCACTAGACCGCCTCGGACTTAATCATTTGGTTATTTTTGCTTTTGAGTCCTTGATGTTAATTTTATTTCAGCATAGCCTTGCTCGGGTTAGCCGACTTGGCCTTTATTAAAGTCGCTTTGGGTTTAGTTGTTTCTTGAATTCAATTAGATCAAGTCAAGTTAAGGGATCAGGTAGCCACCTATAAATAGATGTGGTGAGCACCTATTTCAGTATGCAAAAATTAATTGAAAGGCTTTTGCCCTAGCTCTCTTCCCTTCTCTCTTCTCTTCTTGCGACGCCTTCCCCCTCTCCCTAGGCCGCCGTCCAAGGCCGCCGCCCCCTCCTTCATCCGGCTGCACCACCTCTGTCCCGAGAGGCCAGCCACCTTCTCCCTCTTCTTCCTCTCCTCCTTGATCCCTTCCAGCCTCTACAAACAACTCCATCCCGTCGGATTTTCAGCCCGTCCTTCCCTACGCAGTCATCAGTCGGAGGCTGATATCTCAAGATCCCGACATCATCTCTAGACCCACGACCTACCGCTGGAAAGCTAACGTGGAGATCTACAACATATCCAAAATTGAGATCGATCTGACGGACGGATCTTCAGAAATTGTGTCTGCAATAAGGTCGGAACTACCCTTCCAGAAATCAAGAAGAGTCAAGAATCTTGAGATACGGATCAAATTCTATCGGATCGCATCAATTTGGTATCAGAGCAGTTCAATCCTTGGCCTTGGAAGATGGTGAACACCCGCTCTACAACCTCGAAGCAGCAAGAAGCGGCATCTTCAAAGGGCATTGACCCACATCAAGAAGGCTCGCGATCACCCGCGGCCTCGGCGGACCTGAGACCCGATCTTGATTCCACCGACCGTCTCTTGGAGTTCTTGCGTGGGAATCAAACAACTATGCAGCAGAGCCAACAACAATTGATGGAGAAGATGGATACCACGCAATGCCATATCGAGATGATGTTGCAACTATTGCTAAATCAGCGGCAAGAAACTCCACCGGGGGGAGCTCCGCGTCGGACCCGGGTGGAATCTCCGGCCCCTACCCGTGGACGACCAGGACGGAGGGGACCCCCTCCTCGTGAGCCTCTCCTTCCCAACCCACCAGAGGAGATGCGGCTGGACCAAGGAGAAGATCGACCTAGACCTCGACCCGAGCTCATACCGATTGGCGCACGCGCTAGGGCTCGGGGGATGAGCCCGATTGGCATCGATGACGGGTCGGATATGGAGGATGATCCCATCCAAAATTTTCAGATGAGGAACCAGCGTGTGGGAGAGTACCCACGCCGAGGATATGAACGAGATCGGGACCGTAATGGAGATCGAGAGGGAGGAAATCGCGGACTGACTCTTAGGCTGAAATTTTCCCAAGTTTAAAGACGGCGATCCTCTCGATTGGGTGTATCGAGCTGAGCGGTTCTTTCACTACCATGGCACAACGGAGGACCAAAAGGTATTGATCTCATCTTTTCACCTAGAAGAGACCGCCCTGCGATGGTTTCAAACCGTCGACCGAGCCCGACCTTTCAACGGTTGGGAGGATTTTTCTGCAGCAATTTGTCGGCGTTTCGGCCCTACCGAGTACGATGACTTCCAGTCTATGCTATCAAGGGTCACCCAAAAGACTACTGTTAGAGCCTTTCAAGAGGAGTTTGAGAGGATCAGCAACCGAGTGGTGGGGTGGAGCGACTCCGCGCTGAAAAGCGTATACCTCGGAGGACTTCGTGTCGACATTCAAGCCGAGGTGAGGACTTTGCGGCCACAATCTCTGGAGGATGCCTTTGCCTTGGCCCTAATGGTGGAAGAGAAGATCAAGACCACTCGATCAGCGGCACGGGGCAGCTGGACCAACCCCCGGGCCGGCCAAACCGCAGGGGGCTCCATCGGCCAGCCGAGAGCGCCGACGGTTGCAGCAGCCAACACAGGGCCGAGGACCCCTCTTCGCTTGTCAGGTGACGTCAAGAGGGTTGAGCGTCCACCCGGGAGGACCTTGACACCAGCACAAGTGGAGGAACGTCGAGCAAAAGGCCTATATTTTCGCTGCGACGAGAAATTTACACCGGGACACCGGTGCGCGCGGCCCGTCGGAGCGGTGATGTTGATCGACGGATTGGAGGACGAGGCCGTGGCTGAAGATGGTGATGAGGTTGCTGAGGATGAGTCCCAAGATTTAGAGGCCAAGGAAGAGGACGTGCCACCTCAGATTTCATTGCATGCCTACTCTGGATCGGCGACACCGAAAACGCTACGCGTGGACGGCATGATCAAAAGACGTGTGGTGCGTATCCTCATAGATACGGGCAGCACCCACAATTTTTTGGATGAGAGGCTCGTCAAACAGATCGGTCTCATAGCAGAACCGACATTGGGCTTCGACGTGGCATTGGGTGACGGAGCCACGTTGAGGGCGGAGGGGATATGCCGAGGCATCACTTTGACGATCCAGGGCAGCCAATTCAAGCTCGATCTCTATCCGTTGGCATTACGAGGAGCTGATTTGGTCCTTGGTACGCAGTGGCTGCAGAGTCTTGGCCCGGTTACATTCGACTTCGCCGAGATGTGGGTGACTTTCAGACGGAGCGGACGGCGAGTTAGATTGGATGGCATTCGGCCTAGCCCAAGGGCTGCACTTCAGCCCCTAGTCGGCTTGCCCGGACCCGACGCGCACAGCTACTTGATGCAGCTCTTACCTCTGTCGACGGAGACCACGACGGAGGCAGGTATACCTACTGATTTGGCTGCTCTCTTACAGGGGTTCGCAGATTTATTTGAGGAGCCTCATGGTCTTCCACCCGAGAGGGAGCACGATCATCACATAGAGATTGTACCGGGAGCAGAACCGGCGAATGTGAGGCCTTACCGCTACCCGCACGTTCAGAAGGAGGAGATCTCAAAGATGGTACGAGAGATGTTGGAGAGCGGCATCATTCAGCCCAGTAGAAGCTCATATTCATCGCCGGTGCTGCTGGTACATAAGAAGGACGGGACGTGGCGATTCTGCGTTGACTACCGGGCACTTAACGCGATCACCGTTAAGGACCGGTATCCGATTCCAGTCATCGAGGAGCTGTTGGATGAGCTTGCTGGTGCGGAATACTTCAGCAAACTTGATCTTCGTGCCGGATACCACCAGATCCGTGTCAGGCCCGAAGATGTGCACAAGACGGCGTTTCGGACACACGATGGCCATTATGAGTTCCGGGTGATGCCGTTCGGCCTCACCAATGCACCAGCGACGTTCCAGGGGCTCATGAATGACATATTCAGACCATTACTACGACGGTATGTCCTTGTATTCTTCGATGACATACTGGTTTACAGTCGTTCATGGCAGGAGCACCTAGAGCACTTAGAGGAAGTGCTGAAAATTCTGCGCAGAAATCAATTGAAGGTTAAGCGATCTAAGTGCCTATGGGCCGAGCCGAAGGTCGAGTACCTAGGCCATGTCATCTCTGCTGTAGGTGTGGAGCCGGACCAAGCAAAGATACATTGCATGACCGAGTGGCCGCTACCGAAGAACCAAAAGGAGCTGCGAGGATTTTTGGGCCTAACCGGTTATTACCGCCGGTTTGTGGAGGGATATGGAAAGATCGCCGCGCCACTGACCCTGTTGCTGCGAAAGGGCGAGTTTAGATGGACCGAGGCAGCGACGGAAGCATTCGAGAAGCTCAAGGAAGCCATGACGACGGCCCCGGTTTTGGCGCTACCCGATTTCGCCAAACCGTTTGTAGTCGAGTGCGATGCTTCCGGTGCCGGCATTGGTGCTGTTTTGATGCAGGAGGGACGGCCAATTGCTTTCATGAGTAAGGTGTTGTCCCCTAGGACCCGCTCGCTGTCCACATATGAGAGGGAGATGATGGCGGTCATCCATGCAGTCACAAAGTGGAGGCCGTACCTTATCGGCCGCCGATTCATCGTTCGGACTGATCAGCAGAGCCTTCCATTTTTTCTTGAGCAGCGCATACATACTCCAGCCCAGTAGAGGTGGGTGTCGAAGCTTCTCGGCTACGACTATGAGATGGTGTACAAAAAGGGCGCAGAAAATCGAGTGGCGGATGCACTATCGCGCCATCCCGAGTCCGGCGAGTTGGCGGCTTTGACTACGCCGGTTTTTCCTTTTATTTCAGACTTGAGGACCGCTACATGCCGGGATCCGGACCTAGTACAGATCCAGAGGGAGCTGGCAGCAGATCCGAGCAGTCATCCCGAGATGGAGGACCGAGATGGGTTGATTCTGGACCATGGGTTGATCCGCGTGCCCACCGATTCAGCCATGCGGCAGGTATTGATCCAGCACTTCCATGATACTCCTTTTGCTGGACACGAGGGATTTTTCAGGACTTACAAGAGGCTGAGCCAGAGCTGTACGTGGGTAGGCATGAAGGCAGCAGTCAAAGCTTATGTACAGCAATGCGATGTGTGCCAAAGGGCGAAGGCGGATTCACCGCGACCTGCAGGTCTACTTCAGCCTTTACCGATTCCTGATCAGGTTTGGGAGGATGTGTCGATGGACTTCATTGAGGGGCTGCCATTAGTTCGAGGGTACTTAGTGATCATGGTCGTTGTGGACCGCCTCAGCAAGTATGCCCACTTTTCGGCGCTCGCACATCCATTTTCTGCTCGACGGGTGGCAGAGGTCTACATACGGGACATTGCTCGATTACATGGTATGCCTCGGACTATTGTTTCTGATCGTGACCGCATTTTTGTTAGCGCATTCTGGCAGGCTTACTTCAAACAGCAAGGGACGAAGCTTGCCATGAGCTCGGCTTACCACCCTCAGACCGATGGGCAGACGGAGGTGTGTTGCCCAAGGTGACAAGCCAAGAGGGGGGGGGGTGAATTGGTTTCTTTTTAAATTTAAACTATCTTACTCAAGTCAAATGGATGGTTAGTAAGCTAAAGCAAATCACAACACAAACAACACAAAGTATAGTGGTTCGGTGCTCTCCTTAGCACCTACGTCCACTCCCCAAGCGACCCCTTGGGAATTCACTATAATCTCGCGGATTACAGTTGGATTGTTTTCCGGGCTCACAATCCAAAAACCTTTGTTGGTTTTACGGGCTCACCAACGAACCTTTACACTTTGGTTTTCCGGGTTCACCAAAAACCTTTGTTGGTTTTACGGGCTCACCAACGAACCTTTACAATTGGTTTTCCGGGTTCACCAATCAACCTACTCCGTTGGTTTTCCGGGCTCACCAACCAACCTTTACAAGTTGTTTAACAAATAAAGAAGGAAGATTTAAACTCCTAAATGAGCAAATGAAACAATATAAACTACAAAGAAGAGTATAGAAAATATTTATCGCTTTGAAGTGGCTTCTCTCTTCTTTGTCAAGAATGCTTCACTCTACAAGGGAGGATGGAGCTCTTGATGACTCTTTGAATCTGCTCAACCCCTTTCTTTGATTCTTGAATGAAGCACTTGGATGAAGAAGATTAGGGCACTTTTGTTTTCTTGTGTACTCTTTGATATTGCTTTCAAAAGGTTGTTCTATCTGATGAATAGTGCCACTTTAAATAGTCTCCTACATCCATTGAACAAGCCCCAATGGTTAGAATTCAAAAACTAGCCGTTACTGACTTTGGGAAGGACAAAAAGTACATCTGCAGAACTAGCCGTTATGCTTCAGCCCGTGTTTGGGTCGGCTCAACCTGTCCTTGGGTCGACCCAACTTTCACGTGGGTCGACTCAAACATTCCTTGGGTCGACTCTCTCAGAAAACACAGAAACTTGAAATTCAGCCTTCCTTCCCTTGGGTCGACCCAACCATTCTTTGGGTCGACTCAAAGTTCACTTGGGTCGACTCAACTTCTTCTTGGGTCGACCCTCTCAGTAATTCCAGAGAACCATTTTCTGTCTTCTTTTCTGTCTTGCCTTTGGGTCGACCCTCTCAGGGTTTGGGTCGACTCAAGCTTGGGTCGACTCAACTACTTCTTGGGTCGACCCTCTCAGTGAATCCAGAGAACCATTGTTCTGTCTTGTTTTGAGGATCTTGATGTTTGGGTCGACTCATGCTTTCCTTGGGTCGACCCAACTCACTGTTCATCTGTGCCATTTTTGCAGAAGTGTGCCAAATGATTTCTTGATGTGCCGGGGTCGACCCAATCATCCTTTGGGTCGACTCAATCCACACTTTGCTGCATCTCAAGGTTAGATTCATTCAAATAAACAATGAAATGTATCTATATCAATTTATACAAATATCCTGAGAGTAATAGTCTTATAAATGAAGTATCAATTTAACTTATAACATACTCTAGATAATTGCTTGTTAATCATCAAAATAACACTATCATCCTCAATCTCCCCCTTTTTGATGATTACAAAATAAAGAGTATGAGCCTATTGATACTTGTCTTTAAGATCAGTTTTTAAAAGGGCTTAACTTGCTGAATTTCAGCTTTTCATATATAAGAGTGAAATCTCCCCCTATTTCATTTAAATGTTGCCAATTTGACTTTTTGAATTGCTCCCCCTTTCATTTATAATTCATTAACGATGAAACTTGAAAAATTAGAGATAAAATATGAGTTTCAGGTTATGTATCGGGGTGCGAGAGGTGCGTGCCAAATTCTGAAATTATATGTGCCAAATTCTGAAATTTGATAGAAATTTTTGATTTGATGATTTTCATTGTTACAAATTGCTCCCCCTTGGATGTATAAGCTTTCTTATATGATTTTTAATTTGTTTGCCCAATTATTTCTCTTTTCTTGCATAAGTTCTTATTTCTCTTTCTTTACATAACTTCTTATTTCTTTTTCTTTACTTCTCCTTTCTTTAACTTTCTTTACTTTTGCTCTTATTGATCTTTCTTTACTTACTCTAAAGATATCTTTAGTTCTCCCCTTTTTGTTACTTTATTTACTCTAAACAATATCTTTACTTCTCCCCTAAGATCTTTACTTCTTCTAAAATAAATATTCTTTCTTTACTTCTCCCTCTTTTTGTTATCATCAAAAAGATACATGGGAAAGATGCAATAAATACCAAACTTCAAATTTCATTGATCAAAATGGGAACATTTTCATACATTCATGCCAAAAACAAAAACAGATACAATGTTCCTGAATCAAAGTTTAAAGATACATGATAAAAGCAAAATACATACGAGAACTAGATATCTAGCCTAGGCTCTAAACATAGATGCTAAGATCAGCCTAGGGAGACTCTAACGGCTGGGATCTAGTCCTCATCCTCCTAGTGTACGTGGCGAGGGGAGGTCGAGCCTGGTGAGACTGTGTCTGGCGTGGAGCACGACGAGCTGGATGACTCTGTGCCGAAATCTCTGACTCAGCAGCCTGTGGCACAGATGGTCCATGGGTCTCTCTCTCTCTCCGGAGTGCTCCTATCTGCTGCCTCAGATCACTGATCTCAGCAGACATGACGTCCAATCGGGCGTCCAATCGGCTCGTTAGCCCGTCAGTGATAGTCCTCGCCTGAGCTGACATGAGCTCAGTCATCCTGCTCCAGAACTCATCCGTATCTCTCGGAGGAACGGATGATGATGGTCCAGCCTCTGAAGGTGCAGTAGGATGATCCATATGCTCCTCATCCTCATCCTCTGGTGCATCTCCCTCTGGTGCCTCACCCTGAATGCCTGCTCCAGTGTGAATCCACTGCCCGTTCACTTTCTCATATCCCATGCATATAAGTGTCCGTGCAGTGTATGTGTCAGTATGATGCAGACTCTTGGATGCCTCCTCGAGAGCTAAACCGTGCTGTCGAAAAATCAAGGTGAGTATCATACCATAAGGTAGTGATACCCTGGAGTTGCACATCACCTTCCTCATCTGTCTCAGTATCATGGCCGGAAGATTTAGGGGAATTCCCTGAATCATACACTCCATCACTGCTAGATCTCGCTCTGTGATGAGATCGAATCTCCCGGTCTTTGGAAATAAGATTCTATTTATTATACTGAGCAGTAATCTCATTTCAGCAGTAAGAGAACTAGCTATTACCTTCGCGGAAAAGTCGAAGTTCTCATTTTCCATGATCAACTGTAGAGCTCTCATTTTGTTTTCAGGCTTTTCCGGAGTGGCTCCTACGCAGGGTAGATGAAGTAGCTCACTCAAGCTCTCCTCGGAAACTCGAACTCGAACCCCTCGAACTTCCGAAACAAGCCCTCCCGTACCAGTTTTGAGGAAGGCATAGAACTCCTGAACCAATCCGGGGTAGATCATCACGTCTAGGGAGCAAAGATACTCCCAACCTTGCCTTTGGATCCATTCCCTCAACCGAAACCCTTCTTGATCAAAGAACTCGGAATGGATCCTTCTCCCCGTTGTAACCGGTCTCCCCGCAAATCTTGCAAGTATCACTGAGGGAGAAGGAGGAGGAGGGGCCTCCGCACATGCCTCACGTCGTGGAGACACGGTAGATGGCTCCGTAGGTTGCCTTTCCTCCCGTTGGATCTGTGTGACTCTTCCGGATCTCTTGGCTACGGCTCTTTTGGGTCCCATTTCTCTAAGATCTCCAGGTAATCTACTGTTTGGAGGAGTTTGGAGGAGTTTGGAGAGTGGGGATTAGAGTATTCAGAAGAGGACAAGGGCAAACAGTGCCCTAACAATGCTCTCGGGTCCCCTTTTAACAGTGGGGTCCCGACGTTGGGTCGACTCAAGATTTTTCTTGGGTCGACTCAACGTTGGGTCGACCCTATTCAGGATTGGGTCGACCCAAGTGCAGAATTTTTTCTTTTCTCTTCCTTTTTGCTTGTAAGAATTTTCTTTGCTTCCAATCCTTATAAACTCTTTATGGGACAATGATACATGAGTAAGGAATCTCTAGATAACAAATTTGACTCATGTTTCATGGGATTTTAGAAATTGGAAGAATGTATCATGAGACTACTAGCTCCCTTTTATATTTCTTCAATAAAAAGGATCACATATGCCTAATTCCCTCCTTAGCATGCAGAATCTATCTTCACTCAATGGTTTCGTAAATATGTCGGCTAATTGTTTTTCAGTGCATATATGCTCAATACATATATTTTCATTTTGCACATGATCCCTAATAAAATGGTACCTTATTTCTATGTGTTTGGCTTTAGAGTGCTGAACTGGATTTTTAGTAAGATTGATGGCACTAGTATTATCACACTTAATAGGAATATTATCTAGTTTAACTCCATAGTCCTCTAGTTGTTGCTTAAGCCATAATACTTGAGCACAACAACTACCAGCAGCTATATATTCAGCTTCAGCTGTGGACAGTGCCACTGAATTCTGCTTTTTGCTAAACCATGATACTAAGTTATTTCCTAAGAATTGACATGTGCCACTTGTGCTCTTCCTATCTAATTTGCATCCGGCAAAATCAGCATCTGAATACGCAAGCAAATTTAGACAGGAGTCCCTTGAGTACCATAGCCCTATATTGGTAGTTCCTCTTAAATATCTAAGGATTCTCTTAACAGCACTTAAATGTGACTCCTTAGGATCCGATTGGTATCTAGCACATATTCCTACACTAAATACGATGTCGGGTCTACTAGCAGTAAGATAAAGCAAGGATCTAATTAGTCCTCTATAGAGCTTGATATCAATACAGCGGTTAAGGTACGCGGCAGTGAGGGAATATGGTGACAGCGGTTCGACCTCCCTTTTTCATCCTTGTCTAGCTTGCTAGTGGGATTCATTGGAGTGCCTACTCCCTTATGATTTTCATTCCCAAACTTCTTTAGTATTTCCTTTGTATACTTAGTTTGATGAATGAAAATGCCTTCTTTAGTTTGTTTGATTTGTAATCCTAGAAAGAAGCTTAGTTCTCCCATCAAACTCATTTCAAATTCTCCATGCATTAAATCAGCAAATTCTTTGCAAAGAGTATCATTTGTGGCACCAAAGATTATGTCATCTACATATATTTGTACCACTAATAGATTTTTGTCCTTTCTTTTGAGAAATAGAGTTTTATCTACATTTCCTCTACTAAAGTCATTATTAAGCAGAAATTTGCTTAATCGATCATACCAAGCCCTAGGTGCTTGCTTTAATCCATATAATGCCTTATATAGTTTAAAGACATGATTTGGCAATTCATGATTCTCAAAACCTGGAGGTTGTTCTACATATACTTCCTCCTCAATAAAACCATTTAAGAATGCACTCTTCACATCCATTTGATATAATTTGAAATCCATGAAACATGCAAATGCTAGAAGTAATCTAATAGCCTCTAATCTAGCTACAGGAGCAAATGTCTCATCAAAATCTATTCCTTCTTCTTGATTGTATCCCTTAGCTACAAGTCTAGCCTTATTTCTTATAACTAATCCATTTTCATCTAATTTATTTCTAAATATCCATTTTGTTCCAATTACTGAATTATGCTTTGGTCTTTCAGTTAATGTCCATACATTACTTCTTTTGAATTGATTTAATTCTTCTTGCATGGCATTTATCCAGTTAGTATCTTTTTCAGCTTCTTCATAAGTCTTAGGTTCTAATTGTGAAACGAAAGCAAGATAATCATTTAAATTCCTAAGAGATGATCGAGTTCTTACCCCTTGAGATGGATCACTAATGATTAAGTCTTTAGGATGTCCATATGCATACCTCCATTCCTTTGGCAAGTTTTGGGATTGTGGTGGCACACTATCATCTCCCTTATCTTGATTTGGCACGTCATCAATATTCAACTTTTCAAAATCGATAATTCCTGTATCATCATCAACAATATTTTCTTTTCTAGCAGACTCACTATCAGACTCATCAAATATAATATTGACTGACTCTTCCACTACTAAGGTTCTTTTATTGAATACTCTGTATGCCCTGCTAGATGTGGAGTATCCTAAGAAGATACCTTCATCTGACTTGGCATCAAATTTACTTAGATCCTCCTTGCCATTGTTTAAGATGAAACATCTACATCCAAAAACTTTAAGATATTTAGCAGTTGGTTTCTTATTCTTCCAGAGTTCATAAGGAGTTTTCTTGGTTATAGGTCGTATTAAAACTCGATTTAGAATATGGCAAGCAGTGTTTATAGCTTCAGCCCAAAAGTACTTTGGAAGATTTGACTCACACAACATTGTGCGTGCCATTTCTGCCAATGTCCTATTTTTCCTTTCAACAACCCCATTTTGTTGAGGCGTTCTAGGTGCTGAAAATTGATGTGATATTCCATTTTTAGTGCAAAATTCTTCAAAGTGTTGATTTTCAAATTCCGTACCATGATCACTTCGAATTGCTACTAAGGTGAGTTTCTTTTCATTTATGATATTATTATATAGTTTCAAAAATTCTGAAAATGCTTCATTCTTATGTGCCAAAAATGAAACCCATGTATACCTTGAAAAATCATCAACAATAACTAGTCCATATTTCTTCCCTCCTAGACTTGTAGTTCTAGTAGGTCCAAATAAATTCATGTGTATGAGTTCAAATGGTCTAGTTGTTGATACTACATTCTTCGATTTGAAAGATGATTTAGTTTGTTTTCCCAATGAACATGGTCCACATATTTTGTCCTTTTCAAAGATCAATTTTGGCACATCTTTTATTAATTCCTTCTTAACTAGTTTTGATATTAATTCCATACTAGCATGTCCTAATCTTCGATGCCAAAGCCAACTAGTTTCATTTTTCTTTTCTTCATTAGTAATTAAGCATAAACCATTTTTCCTGCCTAACTCATGAAGATCTACTAAGTAAATATTTCTTTGCCTTTGTCCTACAAGTACAATGCTATTATCTTTAGGATTAGTGATTATGCATACAGATGCTTCAAATGTAACTTTAAACCCTTTATCACAAAATTGACTTATACTAAGAAGGTTATGTTTCAAACCCTTAACTAATAAGACATTTTCTATAAAAATAGATGGAGCAATGAAAATTTTACCCTTTCCAATGATATGCCCTTTACCATTGTCTCTATAGGTTACTACTCCACCTTTCTTTGATTCCAAGGTGACAAATTGATCTACGTCACCGGTCATGTGTCTTGAACAGCCGCTATCTAGATACCATCGTTTTTCCACTTTATCAGCTGTAAGACACACCTGCAATCAAGATCAAGAAGAAACTTTAGGTACCCAAACTAAGTTGGGTCCTTTAGGGTTAGTACTCCATGTTCCTTTTGGAACCCAAACTTTCTTGAAGTTAATCTTTTGATTATAACTTGATTTGTTTTGACTGGACTTTCTAAAGTTACATTCATATGCTCTATGTCCGAACTTATTGCAGCAATAACAAGTAATATTTTCACTTTTAGCTTTTACAAAAATGTTCTTTAAGAATTTTTGTTTCCTATTTGTTCTATATCCTAAACCAGCCTTATCATATACAGCTTTTTGGCTATCAAGAATCATATTTAATTTGGTAGAACTAAGTGTAAATTTATCTACCAAGGATTTATATTTTTCAGCATCTTCTTTTAGCTTGATATTTTCAGCAATTAGATCCTTGGTTTCATTTGTAAGTTTCCTACTCAAAGTTTCACAGGTATGAGACAGTTTTAACTTGTCCTTAATAAGAGATTGATTTTCTTCTTTTAAAACTTTATTTCTATTAATTAGTTTCTTATGTTCTTCCATGAGTTTTAAGAATGCATCATGTAATTCATCAACAGTAAAATCACAGTCAAGTTCAGAATCTACCTCATCGTCATTGGCCATATGACACATTTGGGCCGTCTCTTGATGATCTTCCTCCTCCGAACTTGATTCCTCACTTTCACTCCATTCAGCCATGAAATTCTTCTTTTTCAACTTTCTTGCCATCCACTTCAAATCTGGGCAATCTATCTTATAATGCCCGGGTTTGTTACACTCATAGCAAATGGGAGTTTCTTTTTCCTTTTCTTTGTCCTTACCCTTTTCTTTGCTTGAGTTACCTTTAAGGAAGGGTTTCTTTTTATGGAACCTATTCTTACCTCTCATAAATTTTCTGAATTTTCTCCCAAGCACAGCCATCCCTTCTTCATCGATTTCTTCATCATCATCTGAATCTTCTGATTCAGTTAGTTGTTTAGGGGTGGTAGTCTTTAGGGCAATGGGCTTTCTTCTCTTGACCTCATCTTCTGAATTTTGCCTCATTGTCAACTCATGGGTCATGAGTGATCCTAGAAGCTCCTCTAACTGCAGTGTGTTGAGGTCCTTTGCTTCTTGAATAGCGGTTACCTTGGCCTCCCAATTCCTTGGTAGAGACCTGAGAATTTTTCGCACCAAATCAGAGTTAGAGTAAGACTTTCCTAAACTCTTAAGCCCATTTATAATATCAGTAAAACGAGTAAACATATCAGTTATGGACTCAGTAGATTCCATTTTAAACAATTCATACTTGTGTACTAATATGTTTATCTTTGACTCCTTAACTTGATTTGTCCCTTCATGTGTGACCTCAAGTCTGTCCCAAATTTCTTTGGCAGTAGTGCAAGTAGATATTCTATTAAATTCATTTACATCTAATGAGCAGTAAAGTATATTTATAGCTTTTGCATTTAACTGTGCTAATCTTCTATCACTTTCATTCCAATCCATTTCTGGTTTGGGTATGATAGTGCCCTCTATGTTAAGTGTGGGTGTGTGAGGTCCTCTAGTGATGATTTGCCATAGTTCATAGTCTGAAGCTTGAATGAATATCCTCATTCTAGCTTTCCAATATGTGTAGTTTGTGCCATTAAATAGAGGTGGTCTATTTGTGGATTGCCCCTCACTCATAGAACATCCCACTTGGGTTGTCATGATCTTTAACTCTTGATTGTGAGATCAATGAGTACTATTAGAGCACCTCGCTCTGATACCACTTGTTACCCAAGGTGACAAGCCAAGAGGGGGGGTGAATTGGTTTCTTTTTAAATTTAAACTATCTTACTCAAGTCAAATGGATGGTTAGTAAGCTAAAGCAAATCACAACACAAACAACACAAAGTATAGTGGTTCGGTGCTCTCCTTAGCACCTACGTCCACTCCCCAAGCGACCCCTTGGAAATTCACTATAATCTCGCGGATTACAGTTGGATTGTTTTCCGGGCTCACAATCCAAAAACCTTTGTTGGTTTTACGGGCTCACCAACGAACCTTTACACTTTGGTTTTCCGGGTTCACCAAAAACCTTTGTTGGTTTTACAGGCTCACCAACGAACCTTTACAATTGGTTTTCCGGGTTCACCAATCAACCTACTCCGTTGGTTTTCCGGGCTCACCAACCAACCTTTACAAGTTGTTTAATAAATAAAGAAGGAAGATTTAAACTCCTAAATGAGCAAATGAAACAATATAAACTACAAAGAAGAGTATAGAAAATATTTATCGCTTTGAAGTGGCTTCTCTCTTCTTTGTCAAGAATGCTTCACTCTACAAGGGAGGATGGAGCTCTTGATGACTCTTTGAATCTGCTCAACCCCTTTCTTTGATTCTTGAATGAAGCACTTGGATGAAGAAGATTAGGGCACTTTTGTTTTCTTGTGTACTCTTTGATATTGCTTTCAAAAGGTTGTTCTATCTGATGAATAGTGCCACTTTAAATAGTCTCCTACATCCATTGAACAAGCCCCAATGGTTAGAATTCAAAAACTAGCCGTTACTGACTTTGGGAAGGACAAAAAGTACATCTGCAGAACTAGCCGTTATGCTTCAGCCCGTGTTTGGGTCGGCTCAACCTGTCCTTGGGTCGACCCAACTTTCACTTGGGTCGACTCAAACATTCCTTGGGTCGACTCTCTCAGAAAACACAGAAACTTGAAATTCAGCCTTCCTTCCCTTGGGTCGACCCAACCATTCTTTGGGTCGACTCAAAGTTCACTTGGGTCGACTCAACTTCTTCTTGGGTCGACCCTCTCAGTAATTCCAGAGAACCATTTTCTGTCTTCTTTTCTGTCTTGCCTTTGGGTCGACCCTCTCAGGGTTTGGGTCGACTCAAGCTTGGGTCGACTCAACTACTTCTTGGGTCGACCCTCTCAGTGAATCCAGAGAACCATTGTTCTGTCTTGTTTTGAGGATCTTGATGTTTGGGTCGACTCATGCTTTCCTTGGGTCGACCCAACTCACTGTTCATCTGTGCCATTTTTGCAGAAGTGTGCCAAATGATTTCTTGATGTGCCGGGGTCGACCCAATCATCCTTTGGGTCGACTCAATCCACACTTTGCTGCATCTCAAGGTTAGATTCATTCAAATAAACAATGAAATGTATCTATATCAATTTATACAAATATCCTGAGAGTAATAGTCTTATAAATGAAGTATCAATTTAACTTATAACATACTCTAGATAATTGCTTGTTAATCATCAAAATAACACTATCATCCTCAAGGTGGTAAACCGCTGCATCGAGCAGTACTTGCGCTGTATGATTGGTGATCGGCCCCGAGAGTGGCTTTCTTATTTACCTTGGGCCGAGTATTCGTACAACACCGCTTTCACTCAGCCATAGGGATGACACCCTTTGAGGCGGTGTATGGACGAGTACCACCGACTCTGCGAGTTTATGATCCACTGTCACATGCGGACCGGACAGAGGCAGATTTTGAGCTCTTAGACCGCGATGCTACCTTACGGCGGTTAAAGTTCCACATAACGACTGCGCAGAACAGGATGAAGCAGCTGCATGATCGGAAGCACAGAGATCCAGTATACGTGGTGGGCGACTGGGTATACGTCAAGGTGCAGCCTTATCGACAGTTGACACTGCGGCCCATGGCGAACCAGAAGCTCTCTCATCGCTTCTATGGGCCCTTTCAGATAATGGAGCGCATTGGACCCGTGGCGTATCGCTTGGACTTGCCGACTACATCAAGAGTTCACCCGGTATTTCACGTGTCGCTTCTGAGGGCCCGGCTTGGACCCAAGACATCTGTCGGCCCAATCATACATGAGCCACCGGAGGACGAGGTAGTGGAGCTAGTTCGAGTGCTGGCGAAGCGCAGAATACGAGTAAAAGGACGACTGGAAACCCAGATACTAGTGGAGTGGCTGGGGAGAGCATCAGACCAGGCCACATGGGAGTTTGAGACTAAGATACTTGATCGTTTCCCTGACTTCCGACCTTGAGGACAAGGTTAAAGAAAGCGTGGTGGAGTGATGCGGTTGGATCCACTAGACCGCCTCGGACTTAATCATTTGGTTATTTTTGCTTTTGAGTCCTTGATGTTAATTTTATTTCAGCATAGCCTTGCTCGGGTTAGCCGACTTGGCCTTTATTAAAGTCGCTTTGGGTTTAGTTGTTTCTTGAATTCAATTAGATCAAGTCAAGTTAAGGGGTCAGGTAGCCACCTATAAATAGATGTGGTGAGCACCTATTTCAGTATGCAAAAATTAATTGAAAGGCTTTTGCCCTAGCTCTCTTCCCTTCTCTCTTCTCTTCTTGCGACGCCTTCCCCCTCTCCCTAGGCCGCCGTCCAAGGCCGCCGCCCCCTCCTTCATCCGGCTGCACCACCTCTGTCCCGAGAGGCCAGCCACCTTCTCCCTCTTCTTCCTCTCCTCCTTGATCCCTTCCAGCCTCTACAAACAACTCCATTCCGTCGGATTTTCAGCCCGTCCTTCCCTACGCAGTCATCAGTCGGAGGCTGATATCTCAAGATCCCGACATCATCTCTAGACCCACGACCTACCGCTGGAAAGCTAACGCGGAGATCTACAACATATCCAAAATTGAGATCGATCTGACGGACGGATCTTTAGAAATTGTGTCTGCAATCAGGTCGGAACTACCCTTCCAGAAATCAAGAAGAGTCAAGAATCTTGAGATACGGATCAAATTCTATCGGATCGCATCATGAACTCTAAGTAGCGTGATATAAACTTATTTTTACACAGGAGCAAAATTATATATGAGTAAAACAGGAGAGAAATTATATGAATGACGATATGAATAAATTAGATTAAACATTAGAGACAATGATTTCCTTTACTGAGGCAAGATTTCTACCAGTTTGACTATTTGAATCCACTTTCAAATTTATATAGAACCCTATCCTTTATGTTAGTAAGCTTCGGCGAATCCTTTCTCATAAATTTCATCCTTTTTTGGCCTACATCCTACATTTTTGTACATGGCATAACATTGGCGAAGGTAGAGTTATAGATCGGAGGAGGCTGGCTTTGGGTGATTCGACTAGGTTAGATTTCCTAAGAGCATGTTGTGGAGAATGATGCTGTTCTCTTTTGTTAGCTTTTCTCCTTTATTTTTTTTCCTTTCAACCATAAATGCAAGGTTTATCCAATCCAATAATGACTGGATGGCATGATCTGGATCGTTCAATTATTCTAGTAATTGGAGAGGGTCTGCATCTACTGGTAATCACCCTAATCTAAGGACATCTTGGGTATTTATAAATTGGGGATGTAGGGCTTTAATTAAGGGATTGTTTCATTTATACTCATTGAATCATGAGGCCTGTGAGACAAGAATTGAGGCTTTGTCATATTCTTCAACTCAAAAAGCCACTCTCCTCTCTCTCTCTCTCACATATTTTTAATTCTTATTTTAATCTTCTCATCCATCCTCTTCAAATTCTTTTCTTCATTCCCTTTATTAATTGTTGAAAATTTAACTGCTGTTTTCAACTGATAGGTGAGTGATGATTCACCTATCCAAATTAACATCCTACAATCGATATTTTCCATCATCAAGCTAAATCTCATATTTAACCTAGGTTCATAATGTTAATCTGAATTCTTGATATTCTTTCTGCTAGTACTTGTGGACTGATTATTTTTTTGCTAATAAACCCCTTCCAAATCCAATTTAAGATCCTTATAATCCATACACACAGTTTTAACATAGTTTTTATTAGTTCTTAAAGATTACTAATTATTACAGTAAATTCCCAAATTTCTGAACGTAGATTTTTCTGGACAGTAGCTACTTGTTTTCTGAACGTAGATTGGGGTAACAGCCTTCTTAAGCTCTGGATTAGTTGAATCTTCCAATTCTTTCTTTTCTGAATTCCCTAAAGCTTTATGTGCTTATCTACCTGACCTTCTTTAGTCACTTCTAATAAACTCCCGATACTCTGGTAATTAGTCCTTAACCCTATTGCTGGATTACTTTGCCGTCATTCAACCTGATTGTCACTTTTCCTTTGTTCTAGATCCTTTGCTTGCTCCTTTTTTTCCAATGACTTATAACACTGTGACTGATGATCCATCTGGTTTAAAGCCTTCAGTAGGATATTTAAAGCACTCGAATTCTGTTTTGCTGCTAAATGCAATGTCAGGTTAGAGTTAAGGAAACAGGAGAAAGAAAAAAATTTAGTGAGCTAGTTAGGTGCTAAATTAGGATTCTTAGCAACCGAAGAACTCAATATAGGAATATACTGAATGGAGCAGAAAGATTTTCCTGAATCTTTGCATGATTTAAGACAGAGATACTGCAACTTTCAAGGGATGATTTCAGACTGAAGGATGAGAGACCACTTTCAGAGGATACACCTAAACACATTATTGGAGGAGCATGTGCGATTTGAGGTGGCAGGCTTTAGGGAAAGATGGATCCTAAGAACATATTGCACTGATTGGATACTTGCAACAACTAATTTGTGAGGCACTATGACGCAGTCGGAGGAGGGGAGGTTGCTGAAACTTGGATGATGGCGGCTGATCTCCCTCTCTCTCTTTTTTTTCCTTCTCTTCAATGGCGGCTAGGGCTCTTTGCGGATGGAAGGGAGGAAGAGGAAGGGGATGGCTAATGGGTTCAATTGAGTTCAATGTGAGGTGGCCGAATTGGGGGTTTGGGCTTGAAGTGTTATGGGGCGGATGGGCTTTGGTTGAACCCAAAGTTGATTTGGGTTTGGGCGTGAGACTTGGAGGCATGACTGGAGGTTTAGGAGTTCTAATGGGACTATAACTCTGGGTGGGTGTGAGCAAGGTATGGTGTGAGATAAGGTTGGATAACTATGGGCTTGAATGAGAGAGTCTCCCCCTCATTCAATCCAAGGGTTGGCGTGAAAGGGAGTTGGCGTCTCACCTATCCCTTCAGCCACTTCTTGGCATTGCACCAAGGGAAGAAGAATCTCTCTTCTCATGTGAGGGGATCTCAAAACTCAATGAATTAATCTCTTTAAATTTTATTCTTCAACCTTTCCTATTTATAGAGTAAGAGGTTAGGACAAATTGGACTCCTACAATTTGAAATTTAAAGAACTCCTTCTAAACATGGACTCTTTTAATTTTAAATCAAATGATTGACTAAATCAAATAACTAACTAAGACTGCACTTGACTTTGGACTCTTCATGACGCATGGACTAGAGTCCAAGTCAGCTAGGACTCCTTCCCACACGTCATGAAACAAAATGAAATAGACTCCAACGAATCTAGGACTCCTCAATGCCATGGACTCAATGGGATTTTGGGCATTGGACACTAGGACTCAAAGGGGACTTGACACGCCCCAACAAATGGACTCAATCCTCGCACGCCCAAAGGGATTGGGCTCAATGCTCCTGCATCAATTCTCTTCTATTGCGAAAGAACTCGGCTCTGTCGAGTTATGCGACTGATAGAGCTCGTACAGGTCTGGGTTCAGGCGCTGGACCTCTTCCGTCTTCAACTACAAACAATCTGAAAGGGATCGGTTCTTCCACTTCACTAGAAATTTCTAGTATCCTCCTTGATGTGTAGAAACGATTTGATCATCAAGGATGTCTTCAATTACATCTTTCGGGGCTGATTGTCGAGGGAGTGCTGGTATTGGCGGGGTGTCTTTAATTTCAGCATGGTGGCCTTCATAGAGCTGCAAGTCTTCAACATTAAATATGGGGATCATTTGAAGATCCTCGGGCAACTCTAGCACATAAGCATTCGATCCCAATCGCTTCAGCATCTTGAATGGCCCGGCTCTTCTTGGATAAAGCTTCTGAAAATTTCTACGAGAAAACCGTTTAGCCTGCAGCCACATCAAAACTAGATCTCATTCCTTGAATTCCAGGGGACGCCTTCTTTCATCTGCTTGCTGCTTGTATAGCTCGGTATTGGTGGCTAATCGGTGTCTAACTTCAGCATGTAAGTTCTGGATGTGCCTTGAAAAGTCTTCTCTACTCTCGCTGATCCGTGAGTTGTTGGGTAGAGGGACTAGATCAATAGGCTGCCATGGCTTCATCCCTAGAACAACCTCAAACGGAGATAGCCCAATGGTTCGATTGATGGAATTGTTGTAGGCGAATTCTGCATTCGGCAAAATCAGATCTCATGAAGTCACATGATCACGAACCAAACAATGAAGTAGGTTGCTAAGGCTTTGATTCACCACTTCAGTTTGCCCATTGGTTTGAGGATGATAGGCGCTGGAATAAGACAGCCGCGTGCCAAGCTTTGCCCAAAGTGTCTTCCAAAACTAACTGATGAACTTGACATCATGATCTGAAACTATAGTCTTTGGTAGCCCATGTAAACGAACCACTTTTCTCAAGAATATGGCAGCCACTCAAGAAACATTATAAGTTTTGGAACAAGGCATGAAGTCTGCCATCTTAGAAAACCGATCGAAAATGACAAAAATCGAGTCATGACCACGTACCGTCTTTGGTAATCCTAGCACGAAGTCCATGCTAAGATCTTTCCATGGAGAACTCGGAAGAGGCAAGGGAGAGTAGAGCCCGACATTGGTCTTGGTGCCCTTGGCGAGTTGGCATGTCCAGCAGTGCTTGATGGCTCAACTGACGTCCTTCCGCAGGGTCGGCCAGAAGAAGCGATCCTCCACCATGGCAATGGTCTTATCACGACCAAAATGTCCAGTCCTCCACTATGGATCTCCCTAATGATATGGTCACGAAGAGAAATTTTTGGGACACAAAGCCTTGTGCCTCGAAAAAGAAACCCGTCATGAAAAGAATACTCCATGTGCTGCCGTTGGTTTCCTGTGGATAGATCCATGTAGATCGGCTGAAAATAAAAATCTGATGCATATAAATTTTTCAGGTCTTCAAATCCCATTACTTTTGCATTTAAAAGAGTTAGAAGATGGGCTTTTTGGCTTAAGGCATCAGCAACTTGATTCTCCACGCCTGATCGATGCTTCAAAACAAAAGTAAATTGCTGCAACACATCTATCCGTCTGGCATGTCGTGTATTAAGTTTTTTTTGGGAGTTGATGTACTTCAGCGAATTATGATCAGTATATAAAACAAACTCTCGATAAAGAAGATGGTGCTTCCAATGCTTGAGGGATATGGGCCGGTACGGGCTGGTACATACCAGTACCACCCCAAATCGGTACCGAATCAGCATGGAATCCGGTACCGGGTTGGTTTTTTTGGAGAACCGACCGGTACATCTTCTGTATCGGTCGATACCGGCCATGTACCGGTGACGTACCGGTGCGAATCGGCCGGTATGCACCGATATGTCAGTTTTTCAAATTTTTTTAAACCACAGCACGGCGTGCTGTGGTTTTTCAAACGAAGTGGCCGTTGTCGGCCACTTCTTTTACTGTGGCCGAAAGACCACAACGTGTTTAAAAAAGAAGTGGCCGACAACGGAAGGAACTTGTGCTTTAAATGCATGTAAATGATTTTATCTTAATTTGAAGATATTTTGTGTATCATTTTATCATTTGTATCATTTGGAACGGAAGGAAGTAATAAGATGCATCATCTATCTTCAACCCTAAACCTAAACATAGAAACATCAAAAATCATAAAAAATGCAAGAAAAAAACATCAAATTTCACTTAATTTGACACAATAAGATCTAACAGAGACAAAATTTAAAAAAAAAAAATCCACCGGAATCCAAAACTCGGCTATTCAACCAAGACCGGTACGAGACTGGTACGAGACCAATACGTACCGCTCCGGGCTGCTGCCGGTATGCCGATCGGTATCGGTACGGCGGACCTTCTTTGAGGGTTTAAACAACAACATAAAACGCAATGTTATAAGTAGAATACCTCTTCTTCGCATTGTTGAGTTTCACGTTGAAGAAAGCTACCGGGTGTCCTTGCCTCCGAACTCCTCCAATGCCGACATGGGAAGCATCACACACGACCTCAAAGAGCTGATTAAAGTCTGAAAGTCGAAGAATAGGGGCTTGAGTCAATCTCTCCTTGATCTCCTCAAATGCCTTGATAGCTGTAGGTGTCTATTGTAGAAATTTGGCCTTCATGCAGTTTGTAATTGGCGTGATAATGGTGCTAAAATTTCTGATGAACTTGCAATAGATGGTAGCTAGGCCGTGAAAGCTCCATACTTCATGGATGTTGCTCGGAGTTAGTCAATCCCGTATGGCCCGAACTTTCTCCGGATCTGCTGCAACGCCTTGATTTGAAATTATGAATTCTAGAAAGAAAACTCGAGATTTAGCAAAGGAACATTTTTTCAGATTTACATAAAGCTTCTCCCATCGTAGAACTTGAAGCACTTGTCGAAGGTGCTGTTTGTGCTTCTCTCGGCTTCGACTAAAAATCATTATATCATCAAAATAAATGACTATGAATCTTCCAATAAACGATTTCAGCATTTGGGTCATAACCCGCATGAAAGTGCTCGATGCATTAGATAGACCGAATGACATGACCAACCACTCGTAGAGGCCATCTTTGGTCTTGAAGGCGGTCTTCCATTCGTCCCCAGGTCTAATCCAGATCTAATGGTAGCCGCTTTGCGAGTCCAACTTGGAGAAGATAGAAGAACCAGGCAGCAAATCTAGCATATCATCCAATCATAGAATAGGAAAGCGATACTTCACCGTTATTTTGTTGATGGTCTGGTTGTCCGCGCACATACGCCATGTACCATCCTTCTTCGGAGTGAACAATGCTGGGATGACGCAGGGGCTGAGGCTTTCCTTGATGACTCCCTTGTCCAAAAGCTCTTGGACTTGGCGACGTAGCTCCTCATGCTCCTTGGGGTTCAGCTGGTATGCAGGAAGATTCGGTAGACTAGATCTTGGGACGAGATCTATGGCATGCTAAATGTCGCGCATCGCTGGAAGTTTCTTAGGAAGATCCTCAGGTGTGACGTCAGAAAAATCATCTAAAATAGTTTGAAAATCGGATGGTATTACTTCTGAAATTTCAGACCCAACTTTCCTCGAAACCAATGGGAACATGACACCAAACTCATGGCCGATTTCTTCAAATCACCTCGTAAATAAAATCCTTTGGATTACTAGATTTTCAGGTGTGAAATCAGCAATCCGAAGTGGTTTTAGAACAATTTTCTTATTGGCATACATTAAGGAATAATAGTTAAAATGTTTGTCATACTTCACCCGCCGATCATACAACCAAGTTCTTCCTAGAAGGATGTGGCACACCTTCATGGGTAGAACCTCACACCACACATCGTCATGGAAGTTCTTGCCTAGTAAAAAGCTAACTAGGCATCTTTACTTGACGGGAATAGAGGTGTCATCGATCCAACTTACTTGGTAAGGCTTGAGATGCGGTTCTGATTTCAGCTTCATCTTTTTCAACAAGTCATTGGAGACGATGTTCATGCTACTCTAGTTGTTGATGATGAGATTTAGGGCCTTGTTGTGGTACTCGACACGGGTGTCGAAGATGTTGGTGCGCCTCCAATCTTCTTCCACGTCCTCCTCTTGTTTGCTACCTATAAGGATCCTGCGAACAATGCAAACAGGCAGATTTGAATCTTCTAGCTCCACCGCAAGTGCCTCTTCTTTGTTGCATTCCTCCTCTTCTTCAACCTCAGCGGGTATAGGAGAAATTTCAGAGGGCTCCGCGATCTCATCTTCTTCACATACCAACACAAAGCACTGGTCTTTGGTAGGGCAAACAACGACGAAGTGGCCTCGCCCACCGCACTTGTAGTACTCGGATTGGCTCCCTCTTTGTGCCATAGGTTTCTTTTTTTTCCGCTGAACCTTGCTGCTCCTCGCTCCATATTTGGACCCCTATTTGTAGATGTATTAGATCTCATAAAAGGGAGGTTACCTTGAGGGAAAGGAGTGCCTTTGGTGCTGTGTTCTGGAGGCCATCACCCAACTGATGGATTGGCAGGGCGTCGTTGTCGCAGCTGCACCACCACGCGAAGAGTGATTTGATACGCCTCCTCCAAACTAAATATACGAGACGTTACCAACTCTCTTCGGATGTCCTCCCTCAACCTGGATGGGTATCGAGCCAAGGCTTGCCGCTTCGTCTCCGTAATATTGCTGTAGATCGTTAGTTCATGGAATCAGGCGATGTAGTCCTCCACAGATGAATTTCCTTGGCGGTGCTTCAGAAGATCTTTAAGGAGGGTCTCTTCATAATCAAGGGAAAGAAATTTTTCTTTCAATTGAAGTTTCATCTCTTCCCAATTGGTGATGGGAGGCTGACGAAGGCGATGAAACTTTTCCTCTACGCTGTACTACCAAACAAGTGCTTGGCCCTTCAGCTTCATCTTCACAAATCGAACCTTTCGCTCGCTGGTCATGTTTTACCACTTGAAATAATCTTCGAGCGACGTCAACCAATCCTAGAAGGTGCTCGAATCCATGCTTCCATTGTAATCAGAAACATTGACACATACCTGCTTCGATGCATCGTCGAAGTCATCACGTTCCTATTGTTGTTGCTGCCAATATGGGTTTCCAAAATTAACCCCCATGCGAGGATTGATTGGGGGGAGGTGCACGGGGACCCTTTGGGTGGCACTGGGGTGGAAGACCCCTAGGATAATGGATCTCGACATTGGAATCTCCTTGTGGCGCTTTTGAATTTTTTGGGTGTTCATAGGCGCCAAGGTCATCTTCATAGTTGTTTGGCTCGAGAAAGATGCGCTCCCAAATGGCTTCCATCCTGTGATTCAAGGTAGCCATTTGATGGAGAAGTTCAGCCATCTCCTTAGCATATTGCCTTTCGTTGTTGTAAGAGCAGCTGCTTCTGGTACTTAATGTGATTTAGGAACTTCGCTCGGATACTACTTGACGCAGTCGGAGGATGAGAGGTTGCTGAAACTCAGATGATGGCGGCTGATCTCCCTCTCTATTTTTTTTCTCCCTTCTCTTCAATGGCAGCTTGGGCTCTTTGCAGGGGGAAGGGAAGAAGAGGAAGGGGATGGCTAATGGGTTCAATTGAGTTCGATCTGAGGTGGCCGGATTGGGGGTTTGAGCTTGAATTGTTAGGGGGTGGATGGGCTTTGGTTGTACCCAAAGTTGATTTGTGTGAGCATGAGACTTGGAGGCGTGCTAGAGGTTTAGGAGTTCTAATGGGACTAGAACTCTATGTGGGTGTGAGCAAGGTATGGTGTGAGATAAGGTTGGATAACTATGGGCTTGAATGAGAGTCTCACCCTCATTCAATCCAAGGGTTGGCGTGAAAGGGAGTTGGCGTCTCACCTATCCCTTCAGCCACTTCTTGGCGTTGCACCAAGGGAAGAGAATCTCTCTTCTCATGTGAAAGGATCTCAAAACTCAATGAATTAATCTCTCTGAATTTTATTCTTCAACTTTCTCTATTTATAGAGTAAGAGGTTGGGACAAACTGGACTCTTACAATCTGAAATTTAAAGGACTCCTACTTCAATAATGACTTCTTCTAAACATGGACTCTTTTAATTTTAAATCAAACGACTGACTAAATCAAATAACTAGCTAAGACTCCACTTGACTTTGGACTCTTCATGCCACATGGACTAGAGTCCAAGTCGGCTAGGACTCCTTCCCATGTGCCATGAAACAAAATGAAATAGACTCCAACCAATTTAGGACTCCTCAATGCCATGGACTCAATGGGATTTTGGGCGTTGGACGCTAGGACTCAAAGGGAACTTGACATGCCCCAACAAATGGACTCAATCCTCACACGCCCAAAGGGATTGGGCTCAATGCTCCTGCATCACACTATATCTCAAATGTATGTCAAATGCTCGTTGAATTTAATTCACAACCCTAAATTTGAGAAGGGAAGCTTCTATGTGGTGGTGGCAGTGGCAAGATGATATTAGATGACATGATAGGGATACTGACATATAGGAGGATGAATATGGTGTAGAAGAGATGCAAAAAGATGTTCAGATTCAACACTGCAAGTTGCAATAGGATGACAAATGAAGCCATAATGACTAGTTCCATGAGTTGGCGATGGAGATCATTTTGTTGCATAATTTGGAGACTTTACCTGCCAAATCTTGTGTTAGACTTAGAGAAGATGAAAAGGATCATATGATTGGAAAGGAATACTGGACCTCAGGGAAGCAAGTTGATGTAGGAGCATGAGCCCAAGCCTGGAGCCTGCATAGAAATTGAGTCTCCTACTTGGGTGAGTACCAAGTTACATCAGGTCCACAAAGTTCCAGCACCGAATTACAGTAGGTCCAAGATTTTCAGCACCTAGTTATGTTGGGTTCGAGTGTTTCTACGCCCAATTACATTGAGTCTTAGTGGCGTTGAAGAGTCCTAAATAATTTGGAGTCTTTGTAATGGGCCCATGTGTCGTGTAAAAGAGTCCTAGCTGATTTGGACTTTTAGTCATGTGTCAATTAAAGAGTCCAAATTAATTAGAAGTCTTGAGTTTAGGAGTTTGGGTCCCAACACCATGAAACCACATTGCGTCCATGGCGTTGAAGAGTCCTTGAGTGATTAGGAGTTTGTCTATTTGGTCCATGTGGCATTGGAAAAGAGTCCTAGCTGATTTGGACTCTCTTTCATGCGCTATGAGGGGTCCTAGTTATTTGGAAGTCTTAGTTAGTTTAGTGGATTTTGTCAGTTGATTTTGTCAATTGATTTCGTCAGTTGATTTTGTGAAATAATTGATTTGATTTAAAAGAGTCCATGTTTAGTTGGAGTCCTAAAATTCTGGTTGTAAGAGTCCTTATTTTTCCAACCTCTTACTCTATATAAAGAAGAGGTTGAAGAATAAAATTCAGATTAGAGTGTTTTGAAAAACAAATTATGATCTTTTACTTGAAAGGAGAGATTCCTTTCTTTTCCTTGGTGCGATGCCAAGAGGGACTGAATAAGGATAGGTGAGACGCCATCTAGCTCTTCACGCCAACCATTGGATTAAGTGAGGGTGAGACTCTCTCATTCATTCCATAGTTATCCTAATTTTCCTGCACGCCATTCTTTACCCACGTCCATCTAGAGTCCTAAACCCTTTAGGACTCGACATCCTCATCCACGCCAACAACCATCACGCCCAAACCCAACCTAAGTTTGGGTCCCAACCAATTTCAGCCGCCACAACCTCTCAAGCACAAATCTCCCAATTTCAGCCATCAATCATTGAATCCAATTGAACCCTTTAGCCATCTTCTTCCATCATCTTTTTCCTTTTCCATCCACTAGAAACCCTAGCCGCCATTGATAGAAGAGAAAAGAAAAAAAAAGAGAGAGATCAGCCCCATCTTCTAAGAATTCAGCAACCTTCCCACCCCGACTGCGTCACAAGTGCAGCATTTTACCATTTTGGGAAGATAGGATGTTGAGCCAGTAAATTTTCATGTGGAAAATATTGTCTTTGGAGAGGAAATTGTTAATGAAAATACTGGAGAGCAGGGTGATGGTATTGCAAAAGTTGTGCTCAAAGGAGATACCAAGGTTGATGCATTGGCATTGGTAACCAACAGTGCAGATGATTGGAAATTGAGTAGCAATTGTTGCACTGTAGTCTCTTTCGAACAGATACCCTGTGCTTTAGTTTTTGATTTAGGGACTCCATGGAATGTGGTATAAGCTAATTTAGTGAAGATGCATACACTCAATGCCAAGCCACATCCTTTCCCTTAATATTTGCATGGGATTTGAAGGGATACTCAAGCTATATCTGCACACAGATGCATCATGCTCATTCAGCTAGTAGATGAGGTTATTCATGGATCTATTGTAGAGATACTGTATGTATTGATTGGACTATTAGTTACAGCATCAGGATCCATGAGAAACAACATTGGTTACATCTTGAAAAGATGAGGCCAGAGTTTAATCAATGAGAGAAGCTGCATTTCATGATAAATTTCGAATAATCTGATAAATTGCTAGTTCTCATCTTGGTGAAGGAGGAACTCCAAGAAATTACTATCTGCCTCAGCAACCTTATAAATGAGATGCCCAACCTCACCTATAGCTATGAATAAATTTTTCTAATACCTAGGTCAATATGATCCTCCTTGTTAAAAATACTTTATTTCAAGGTATGCCATATCATATCGAGCAGGCAGTGAGGGGTATATCGACACTCGGTACGCTGAACCAGCCCTTGTGCCTGGTATACCAACACAGTAATAGAGTGGCACCCATATGGGGCTCGGTATTGAGATGGCGTACCTTGCTCCATTTATTTGGATAAACCCCCTGGAGTATCCTATATTGTATGTGATCATGGAAAAGGCAAATTTCATGCATTAAACCAATAAGTATTTACAATAACATGCAAATAGCTTTGAGATCATACACTACTTTAACACCTGCTTCTTAAGTTTTTCTTACTAAAATTGCCTGTAAAATATTTGCTTCCCTGCACCTGCACTGGCTTCTGGTTTGGAAACTAAGATCCATCCTTCTTTGTTTAGCAAAGTCCAATGACTTCTACCAAAGAAGACAATAAAGAAGGGGATTTGAGGCTATCCTAGTGTTTCAATTGCAACAAAATGTAGGAGGATGAAGAAAGCAGTTTCTATGGTTTGCTTCTGATTTAAGAACCCCTCAGATTTGTTCTGCAGAATAGAAGGTAGAATTGAGAAAAAAAGAAAATAGGGTTGGTGAAAGTAGATAGGTGAAAAGGAGAACAATAATAGCTTAGCAAGGGAAGTGGAGGCCAAAAGGCATTTCTTTTCTCTTCTTTTCCATGCTAAAATAAAAATCTTGATTTCCTTTTCCTTTTTAGGAAATTATAATCCCATTCAATGTACTAAATATACCCCCTAATTTTTCCAATTTGACTCCATTTAAATCTCCTGCTAAGCAAAAAAATAAATAAAGGAGAGAAAACGTTGGTTGTCATATCCAATCTCACTTAGAAAACTAGAGAAGGAGATAAAAGCCATATGACTGGCCATACAATTCCCAAATTCTCTCCAACAGAAATAATAAAGTCATGACTAAAGTGCTCTCTAATCATTTGTTGAAATCTTTATAAAATATGGTTTGGATCTTTTGATGTTCGAGGTCCTCTTGCGCTCAAAAATGTGCTGTTTATAGCCTAGGCCCATCCTAACTGCAGCTTGCATTGACCACGGCCCATATAAATATAATAGTCCTGCTCTTCCATTCATGCATCTCAGTCTTAAAAAATTCCCAGCTGTATACTTTGGCAAAAAGGAATAAGGTCTTGCTGCATTCTTAGCAGTAGGAAGTACGGGTATCGCATTCATTTGAAAATCTCTTTGCAACTCATCTCTGCACCTTCTAAGCATTTTCTTATTTTATTTTAGTACTTTTAAAAGTCAGCTTCTACTTACCTGCCCCAAAATTTTGCTTGCACCATATCTCCTGCTTCAGGTAACTAAGATGAGGTCACTTAATTTGTACCGGGATCTGTTGTAATATTCGAACGGCACACCTCAAGATTGATAATTTGGGCCACATTTGGGAAATAATTTTAGAAACTTCATCAGGTGCTATTTGTTACATTATGATAGTAAAATATCTAGAAGTGATGTTATATATATGAAAAGTTAAAAGGATTTCCTGGATAGAACTTTTACATCAGTTAGGGCAATCTGAATATTTTCCACAAGTGGAAGTTGTAGATCAAAGGAGCAAGTATCTTCTGAACATTCTCTAATGACATTTTATCAAAGATAGTCATTGTCTACTCAAAGCAATTCCTATAGATGCTCAGATAAATCGGAATTTAGTATTGGTTGTTGATAAGGAACCTTTAGGAAAAATATATTTTTAAGAAATCACCTTTTTTAAAATGTAGGGAAATTTGAGGTTGTCTTGTATGCTAACTCAGTTAACCATTAATGAATTGGATGTTTTGTTTTCTATTAATTTTTAGGCATGCCCTTCAAAGATTGCTAGAGGTGGATTTGGCTGCATGGTTGTCTTATGTTTACTATAGGTATATGTAAAAGAAAGGAAAAGAGTTTCATGGTCAGGTCAAGTGCGGTAGTAAGGGCACATATATTGGCTATTTGTAATAATTAAAATGTCTATTGAATATGAACATTATTATTAAAAGAACCAATATATTTCTACCCTGATCATTAAATAATTGTATATATTGCAAGTAATTTACGTGCTTTCTTAGGGAACTAAGCTCTGAAGTCAATTGCATGGATTGGTATGATGGCCCATGCTAGTCAGCATTGTATGGCACATGCTGCATTAGCATTGGACTAGCATGTGGCACGGCTGTGTGCCTGCCTGCAACCAGAAGGGAACCAGTATGCTAGTTTTCTAGTGGGTAACAGGCACTGACATAACACAAAATGACATGTCCTTCAAAAGATTAAAAGTAAATAATATGACTGCTCCATTTGTTAGGTCCTGAGAATAGATTGTGTATATGTTAATGAGAGCGCTTAGAAAAGATTGTCATTTGTCACTCCAAGATTGGATGCTTCAGTATCTATGCTGCACCGCGAGGATCCTTAAAAAGCAAATTTTATTAAATTAGTTTATGCCATTATATCTCCTATATATTTTTTCTTAAATTAGCTGAACCTTGGTTAATGGATTTCAGGCCTACTTTACATGAATTTATCAAGTCCGCACAGTACTGCCCCAAACTAGGGTGTGTACCATACTGTACCGACCCATACTATTTGGTTTCAGGTGGTACTATGACAAAAGTGAGAAAAAGGGATCTCGGTACGGGATGAATATCATATTGCACCAGCCATATCGTACTGAACTGGTAATGTACCAGTATGGTGCTTGATACTGAGATTGAGGACCTTGATACAAGTTGCAGCCGGATCATTAGGAACGTTTGGTCTTTTAGCTATAGTTGTTGCTCCCTGATGAGGTAAAAGCAAGGAAGGGCATGCCGCCTAAATAATCTAGCGAAGAACCGCAATTCCTCTCTTCCCATTCATCTTTCTTCTCTCACGAGCTATTTTAATCCTCATAGAACATTTATAGTTTATTATTTCTAAGTTTCTTATCGATAGATTAATGGGTATCCTTTCAAGGTTACTTTTTCCTACTATTCATGAGGTTTTCTTGGGAGAAGTACTATAAACACTTTGTTTTGGCCTTTAAGGATTGTATGATCCATCGTGTTAAATTTTATGAGTTTTTACAACATGAAACAGCAGATTCAATTGAATACTTTACAATTACACAGATTTTAAAGTTTTAAGGACAAAATTGCTTATGTAACATACTGTTTGTAATGCATTTCCAGCCTAGACAAACACGTAGTTTAACGAACCTGTTAATGTAGAAAGAAAGTATAAGAAATCTTAATAGCTGGAATCTTCTATCTAGATTTGGAATCCTCTTAGAATCTGGAACCCGCACTCACTTCCTAACCACTTCTTATTAGAAGTGTTTGTGCAACATCCGCTTCCCATATCCCGCACCTGCGTTCACTCCTGCACCCCCTCCCCAGTCTGGCAATTAAGTGAAAAATATCTCTACACCACAATTGTAGAAATGATATAACAAATTAGCAGCAAACCAAACAGAAAAAAACTCTTACATCATCTAATTTTGTTTTTCTCTCTTCTCCTCTAATACCTTTTATTATGTAATTATCTTTGCAGATATCTTTACTTCTCATCCTGTGTTTAGAAAGCATCTAGGTGCACTAAAGACTCAGCCCCAATGTCATGGCAAAATTGCACACGGACTTTCTTCAGTAAAGGAAAAAAGAGTGGGCTCTTTGTGGAAATACCCTATTCAAATAGCAAGGAAGACAAATTTCAAAGGATGGTCTCTTGACAAGAAACAGGCGCCTCTTATTAAAGCAGTTGCTACTGTTGAACCAAAATACTTGGTTCCCACTGAGAATGACAACAGATATGATTCCATGTTGAAATTTTGTTCTAATTCAGATTCTCAACTGTTCCAAATTTCAAATGATGAGTCTTCTGAAATAGATGATAAAGAGAGACTGAGACGAATGAAGATTTCTAAAGCAAATAAGGGGAATGTTCCATGGAACAAGGGAAGAAAACACAGTGCAGGTATTTACATGAATCTCACAACATGTGATATTTTGCATTCTTTGCTCACTGTTTCTTCTTCCATATTTTCCCCTTGTTATTTTATTCATGTTGGATGCAGCAACACTTCAACGCATTCGAGAGAGGACCAGAATAGCAATGCAGGATCCCAAGGTGATGCCATGTAAGAATATTGCAAATTGTCACAAATGAATTGTTAGCTGTAGTAAAATAGTGAAGATCTAATAAAGGGAGTTCATCTCTAAAGAAAATGCCAACTCCTGCATGACTATCCTAAAATAGTATTTTACATGTGCCATGAACATGACTTTTGAGAAGGGGGAGGGGTGAGAGAGACAGAAAAGAAAAGGCATGTGGAGTCACATGGACTCTGTAGCAGACTTCTTTTTTTCAAAAAAAGTTAAATAAGACACAAGAGGCTCAACTTTTGTGTAGTCTGGCTTCAGGTCTCCAACTCCTAGAGTTCTCATTACAATATAGTAGATTTTCATGCTGGCAATATGACAATCTATATAATTTTTATTATTCTTCTGTACTAGTTTCATGCAATACATATTATTTTTCCTTTTTGCATGCTAATGATGATTATAATTTTTGAACAAGAATATTTGAAATCATATTTTCAATTTGGCCTAACTTATTCGGTGCAAATTTATAATTAATATACTAAATTAGTCAGATTTCAATGTTGAGTAACTAGTTAAGTTCTATTGGAACTTTTCTGAGTGCCATATATCTATGTTTCTATGTACAACCTATGTTGCCCAGACATTTAGCCTAAAGTACCTGCAACTGACATCTAGACATGGACAATCTATGACCCTTTGGACACGACCCTGTAAGAACTTGGATATTGAAAGGTCCAATGCTTAGGCATGCACCCACGCCCAAGTTTATATTGTTGGGATCCCCCGCACGCCGCAGAAAAATCAGAACGCAGCGGAAGAGGCATGCACGAGATCCTGTTCATCGCATGAACATTTTTTAAAACCGTCATTCATAGATAGATTAGGACTAAAACTTTTTTATAAGATTAGAAAGATCAAATCTTCATCTTGTGCGAGTAGATCACCGCAAACTGATAATCGTGGTATTTGTTAGAAGGTTCGCTTGAAGCTGCACACGCGTCCGGCCTCTATGGGTATCCACACGAGGCAGAGGACCAATCAAAGCCTTTGAATCTCTTCGGGGTGCTAGCTCCCTTGCAGAAATTACTTTTGATGGCTGAAATCCTCTCTTGATCTATCAACTCTTTGATTGATCTCAAGAGGAAGAAGAAGAAGGATGGATCAAAAGGAAGAAGGCAAAGCTCCTTTGCAGCCTTTTCCTTTTCCCTTGCATTGGAACCAAAGAAGAAGAGGGAGGAAGGGATGCACACCTCCTTTTCTTTCCCTTGTTGCTGGTGGCTGAAAATCAAGAGGGAGAGAGGCTCACGGCTGAAAGGAGAGAAGAAGAGAAGGCCCTAGGGGGTCGCCCCCTATTCTTCTTTTAAGACGTGTGGAGCTTCTATTTTTTAGGAGCTCCAAGTCTATCCCTAGGAGGGGCGTACGCCCCTCCTATTCCCCTCTTACGTCTTGGCCAAGGGAGGGGCGTACACCCCTCCCTTTTATCCCTTCATCACGCACGCCCAAGCCCTCATCTCATAAGGGGCGTGGGCTGATTCAATTTTGGGTAGAAAGAGTATTAAGTGGCTCCATGACTTATCCATATGAGTCCTAATCTAATTAGGATCCAATTGGATCTTGACTCAATTGAACTCTTCAATCCTAATCCAATTAGGAGTCATCTTAATCTATTAGATCAAAATTAATTAAGACTTAAGGATTTCTAATATAATTAGGTTTCATATAATTTTAGTCTTAATCCAATTAGGACTTTAGGAATCCTACTCCAAATAGGATTCTAATTTAATTTGAACTCCTAATCTAATTAGGACTCTAAGAGTTTTACTCTAAGTAAGACTCTAATTAAATTAGATCAAGCCCAATTAATTAAGTCCAATTGATTCAATTAAATTGCAATCCAATTGAAATTATTCTTTTTTCAACTCACTAACTCTTAGTGGGTTACACCAATTATCGATCAAATTGATAATCATGAACTATTTGTGACTCCAAATCACAATTCAACCATCGGATCGGTTAATACCTCTAATGTGTGTGACCCTATAGGTTCTATTCTGTTTGATAGTGAGATTTATTGCGATCTTTATCACAATATCATTAAAAACTTTTTTCAGTGGGTTGGAATAATTTCAACTCATCTCACCAGAGATTATCGATCATCAAGATAGTTCCTGTGAGTCTTACCATCCACCAGTGACACCTAGCAGCATGTAGTGGCAATCCAACAGAATGGAATAACGAACCTCTAGGTGCAGTTATTGTATGATACAGTCATTCTGTCGTGGATCTCTACAAGACGGAGGTCATTGATGAAAGGTTTTATCATGTCCTAATGGGCAGCGGAAGCTAGGAATTTTAAAAATTTCTTAATAAAATTCCTTAACATGAAACCCTTTTAAGCCTAGATCACCTTAATGGTAACAATCAAATAACATATAAATATAAATGTAGGAATAGAAGAATACCTTTAATGCTAATCCAATATGAATGATCTCCACGAGGCGTCCAAGTGTCCGCCCTCCAATGGTGATCCACATGAAAAACTTGATTCAAGACCTTAGCTCCAAAGATTTTGATCTTTAATGCAGAATTCTTCTAAAGAACTCTAATGGCTTGCTTTTCTTCCTTTCTAATTTTCTTCTTCTTTCTAAATTTGCTTCTAATCCTCTTGTCCTAAAGAAGACCACCTTGTCTTGGCTTAGGACACACTAGAAGCAATGTAAGAAAGAAGGGAACCAATGTAAGAAAGAAAGGAAGAGAGGAATACGGTGGATTGGGATGATGAAACCCATGGAGCGCTAGCCTATTTATAATAGGCATGGGGATGCATCTCCAAGGGATGCATCCCATCCACACATCCTCTCATGAAAGCGCATCATCTAAAGGGCCATATCAAATAAGAGGAGGCACAGATCAAGTGAGGAGGTGTATCAAATGATATGTCCTTTCATGTGGTGCCATATTTTGACCAAGTCAACATCACATGCCAATCACATGTCCATCACGCCTTACCTCTTGATCTTTCATGATGATGATTCAAGGGCTCCAATGCAAGGCGCCATTCACTTGACCCATTATGTCTTCATCCAATGGTGGGATTAAGATCCAATGGTCAATTATGATAGCCATCCTTTAACCCAATCCAATTGGGTTAAACCAACTCTCCATTATATCTTCATCCAACGATAGATCAAGATCTAACGGTCTAGATTGAATGATTTATCAAATCTAATCCAATTAGACTCAAACCAAGCCAATTAGGTGCTAACTCTTGGCTAACTCATATCAGAACATGATCTAATCAAATTAGATTAATTAAGAATCAGATTCGAATCCAATTCGAATATGGAGCTAAGGGTTTGCAACACCTGCTAGGATGTCTATCTTGCAAACATGATCTAATCCAATTAAATCCTTGATAAGTTTTCTTGTGTGTGACCCATTGGGTTCCATACTTAGCCAGCAATAGGTGGGAGTGCGAGTTGACCCAACTTGATTAGAACTCTTCTAATCGATTTAAGTCCAAACTGCGCGAACCCGAACTTAACAATTAGAATTCTTTCTAATTGGTGATCGAATTAAACTCTTTAATTCGATCAAACCTATAAGACAAGATTGACGTCTAGCTACGTGTCATGTCTACTCGGAAAATATGAAATTTGGTAGAAATACCAAAAATATCCTTCAGTGGCAAGTTACCGTGCAATTCAATCCTTCAATCAAACTGCATCCTGAATATGTATATGAGTATGAATATATGTCAAACTCAATTTCATATTCATATATTTCTCAATCTTCTAATGATAATTCGAATAATGAAACATTACAAACTTTTTCTAATTTTCATTCTGCTTTGATCAAAGGCTCTCTGAATTATCATATGATTAGAATAAATAGGATACGATCTTCTTTCACTAGAAGTGATTAATTTCTTGTTAACCTGCTCATAACCTTCGCACACAATCCACCATATCCAGAAGACCTCGTACACAACTTACTGTCATGAATGAGTGTAAACCAAAATATGGATTTATGTGCACAAGATATCATGGTGATCTCAGGTCAAAGGATTCGTTGCACAACTCCCACTAAGAGAATCATCTTTTGACATGTAAGTAAGACTTAATAAGATTTTTCTTTGTAGGTCAATTCAGTGAACTCATTCCTCTAATGAGCACCCATATCTTTATATTAGTGTCTCCACACAAGTGATTGTAAGATCAATCACCCTCTGCATCGAGCATACATAAGATGTGCCAATCTTGCCGGTAAACATTGATCCCCGATTCAATGTACTAACGACTGGGAATATTTAAGATTAGGATTTTAGAATTTTAGGTCTCACTAGTATGATCTCATCATAGCCTCAAAACCATTGCCCTAATCTAAGGGTTTCATCACAAATATAATCAATAGCATATGATAAAACACAATGCCTTTATTCATATTTAAATGTCATGTACATGATTTGGAAAATCAAAAGAAAATCCTTTGCAATACATATTGTGATTGGTTTGTAGGGTATCTACTCTTTCAATTGATAACTCGTCAAACCCCAATGTCTGTCATATGTTAAGATTTATTCGACTTAAGTTCGAGAGTGGAAAACTCCTTTTGCACTATACATACTGTTCCAGCCGAGGTCTTATGAACTCAGTCTTATAAATCACATAGAATCACTTCTTATCTACCAAGGTCGATAGATTCCATGTAGGTGCATATCCTACTCTTATAGTGAACTTACTGCAACCAATCTACACCACAAGGATCCATATGGCTAGAGACCATGTATATGTGTAGTCAAACTACAGTAACCTCACTGTTAATAGCCGAAGCACCACAGGTCAAAGGACCAGTGATGCGGAACCGGTCACGGGAAGGATGCTGTGGTGACAGATCAATCTCGGGGTGACTGTTGCTGCTGCAAAACCAGGAGACAGAGGAGGGAGGAAGAAGAGGCGGAGAAGAAGAGAGGCAGAGAGGAGACGAGGGAGAAGAAGGGAGGCGGAAGAGAGAGACGGGAAGGAAGGAAGAGACGTGGGGGAAAGAAAACTTTAATCACTTCATTAAACCTTAATCATGAAGATAGTTCCTTATATATAGGGCTCAAATAAACACAATTAGCGTAAAACCCCCTTACACAGAAATAACTCCAAATAAGCCCAAAAATAACACAAATAAGCCCTAAAATGCAAACAAGCGCAGAAATAAAAAAAATAAATATGCAAATAAGATGGTGGACTAGGCGGGTAGATAATCAGCTCCGATGTCCCCATCAACTCCTTCCGAATGGAAAAAACTCGACCCGGTCAAATGCAAGTCTGGCCGGTTATCGTATTGCTTCAGAAAGTCAGGATCAAGGCGCTGCAACTCGGCTCGCGAAATCTACGTCACATCCGATTCGGATCGACCTTTCCATCGAACAAGGTAACGTCGGTAACTTTCTCTCCTGGTAGATATAACCTGCTCATCTAATATATGTTCTATGTATTCTCTGATGGTTTATTTACAGGTGCATGCTGAAAATTAAAATTTTTTCTTAAAAACCGTGGCTGCACCTGATCGGATTGCCTACGTACCCCTTCGAAAGGAGGATCAAGCCACACGTAGTTCTTAATGTTTAAATCGCAGTGGAAAGATAGAATTAAACAATTTAATTCTAGCATGCAGAATAGATCATAAATAAATACCAAGACTGTTTAAACGATTATGCATAAAACCAACTATGCATGATTATCATTAGATCTGAAAATAAGAGCATAAGTAAAGTTCTAAACTCAACTAATTTTGGATCCAATCTATCTCCGAATGCTCATTGAATGAGATCTGGAGATCACTCCATGAGGAGCCCTAAAAGAGGTATGAACCCTCGAGGGATTGAACCCGATCAGAACTTAGCACAAAATTATATCTCTAAATTTATACCTTTATGAATTACAGAGACAAATGAATATGATGCTCGAGCTTCGTAGCCACACAACCGTTTAGCCTCCACGGGTGATCCACGCGAAGCTCATGGATGATCGACATCCCCGGGATTGCTAGCTTGCGAGGATGTGCTGTAATCTTGAAACAATCAACCCTTGATCGTTCCTTTGAAGGCGACAGAGGAGGAGATGAAGGAGATCAAAGAGAGCTTGTGACCTTCACGTGTTCTCTCCTTTTTCAGAACTTAGGCTATCTAGAAATTCTCACACACCTTGAGGAGATCGCATGGAGGGCCTCTTTTTGCTAAAAAAACCCACACCTTCCTTCCTTCTTTGCACCAATTAATTGCCATCAAATGGCAATTGAAATCCCCATCAAATACGGACCATGTGCGGTGGAATAAAAGAGGAGGTGTGGCCATTGAATGCTGCATTTGAATCTCTAAGGAATAGGGATTCATTTCTTCCAAAAGAAGCAGCCGCTTGCCCCCTAATTTTGCGTCCCCTGCTAGGATCTCACCACATGTCACTTGGCGCCATCAAATGAAGGAATTAAAATCCTAATTAAATCAGGATAAATTCTCTTCATGGCGCCACACAATAGATCCTTGCCATGTGTCATCATGCGCCATCAACTAAAAAGAAAAAATCCCATCTATGGCGCCATTGATGTGAGGGTGACATGTGTCATCTGATTTCCAAAACTGGGTTCCTAATTTTCAGGAATTGATCTCGAATTCAAATTTCAAATATTTGAATTCAGAATCTTCATCAGATGAGGACCTTGGATCATGCCCAATCCAATTGGGTCAAGTCCTATTAATTAGGTTAAGCCCAATATTCTTGGTTTAAACCCAATCTAATTAGGTCAAACCCTAATGTAGCCCAAATTGAATCTAATTCAGTTTAGCTCAACCCAAGCTCTATTACTCAATCAAATTGTGTCAATTAACAATCTAATTGCATATTAATCCTCCAATAATTCATTAATTATTTTATAGCAATATTTTACTTAGGATAATTTGTCAATTGAATTGACCAAATTACCTCTGTATGATTCTTAATTGTCCATCAACCTTTATGATCAACCTAGAAAACTTTTATGCGTGTGACTCCATAGGTTCGAACCTAAGCCGGTAGCACAGAAACGATTTTCTGTACTAATCGATGTGACCATCTAGCAATGGTACCCGACGTCCGGATAGGCCGAATTATTACGAAGCAATATTCTGAAACCCTGAACTATGGTTACCGTATAATTCATCCCTATGACTCCTAATGCCAGGATGACATCAGAGTTCTGTCAACTCTGTAATAGTACATCCACTCTGTGATTCAATTTTTACAAATTTTGTGACTCCTCACAAGGATTACCCTGGCCAATGTTTTGCTAAATTGAACACAAGGGCATTATCTCCTGTCACCAGGTTGGGTCAATTCCATCTTGACTCGCACGCCGACTTCGCAAGTACTTGACTGCACCCAGTGACCTTCTGTCCTTAAATTAGAAATTCAGTTAGTCCGATACCAAAGTACAGTGAGTTGCTTACTAATCACCGTGGTGATCTCAGGTCTGAGGGACACATATACCCATATCCACTTGGAACATCTCTTGACAGCAGAGCATTCCGGAATTAGTCACGTTCAGTGAAATGTACTCCTACACTTCACCTGTGTGACATATTAGTGTCTCCACACTCCTTGGTTAAGAGGACAACCAACGTATATGTCACAACGACCTAAACTCGATAATGCTGTTGTCCTATTAACAATATATCATTTGGTCGTGAACTGGTTTAAGGACTCAGATAAATCCTCCTTTATCATAAAAGAATCCTAAGGATTTCATCATACTACAAGAGTTCATTTAAAGATGTACAAAAAAAATGATGAATAATGCCAAAATAATACTTTATTAATTTGTCAATTCATTTACAAAATCAATCATCAACATGCTGACGATTGACTCTTAGGGTACAATTCCTAACATTCTCTGCATGCATGAAACTTTGGAGGTGCTCAATAACAGGTGATGGGTCAAGGTGATCAATAAAGGCGGGTGTATCAACAAAAGGGTCAAAAGGAATGAATGTTGACCTTCTGTATGGGACTAAATCTTCAATATTAAATGTTGTACTAATTTCATAGTCTTCAGGAAGATCTACAACCTAAGCATTCGAACTGATTTTCTTTAAAACTTTGAACGGTCCCGCACTACGAGATTGCAACTTTTTGAACGTTTCCGAAGAAAGTCGTTCAGGTCTAATTTTCACCATGACATAATCTCCTACATTCAACTCTTTATAACGTCTGTGCAAATCAGTAAGGGATTTATATTTTAAGTTATTAGAGTGAATACGTTTGCTGATTTTCTGATGCAATGAATGCAGGTGTGATGCAAATAATTGTGCAGACTCAGAGACTCTATGTTGATGAGACATGGGAATCAAGTCTATAGGCTGCCTAGGTTTATAACCGTTCACCACCTCGAAGGGACTCATGCCTAAGGACCTATTGACCGAAGTATTATATGCAAACTCGGTGGTCGGTAACACTAAATCCCAAGTCCTAGCTTGCTCACCTACCAGACATCTTAAAAGATTTTCTAGACTTCGGTTAACAACTTCTGTCTGGCCGTCAGTTTGTGGATGATAGGCAGACGAAAATTTTAATTTGGTGCCCATCATGTGCCAAAGGGTTTTTCAAAAGTAACTCATGAATTTAACATCCCTATCAGACACAATAGATTTTGGGAGGCCATGGAGTCTAACGATTTTCTCAAAATAAAGTTTCGCAATCCTAGAAGCATCAGAAGTCTTAGAACAGGGAAGAAAATGAGCCATCTTGAAAAATTGGTCCACAACCACAAAAATGGAATCGTGTTTGGTGGAGGTACGTGGAAGCCCTAACACGAAATTTATACTAACATCTTGCTAGGGACAATTGAGAACGGGTAGTGGAGTGTAAAGACCAGTGTTTTGCTTACGTTGTTTGGCTAGATGACATGTGCGACCCTGACCGACAATTTTGGCCACGTCTCTCTTGAGACTCGGCCAGAAGAAACGTCTCTACCATTTCAATCATTTTGTCTCTCCGAAATGCCCAGACAGTCCTCCAACGTGTATTTCCCATACTAGAAAATCTCTCAATGAGGTTCGGAGGATACACAATCGGTCGGAGCGAAAGAAGTAATCATCTTGTAGGAAGAAATCATCTTGTTCTCTCTCTACTCCATCTCGAGGATCAGGTATACTTCACTACAGTCGGGACTGGTGGTATATTGTTCCCTTATCCTTTCAAAACCAATTACTTCAGTGCTCATCACGGATAGGAGGAAGATCTGTCGACTGATCGCATCGGCAGCCTTATTTTCAACTCCGGCTTTATGCTTCAGGACAAAAGTATAGGCTTGAAGAAACTCGATCCATCGACCGTGCCGATGGTTCAGTTTCTTTGAGGAATTGAGATACTTTAAAGCATCATGGTCTGAGTACAATATAAATTTTTGCGTTAGCAAATAGTGTCGCCAATGTCGCAAAGCTTGCATTACCGCATAGAATTCCTTATCATAGGTGGAATAACGCAATTTGCTATCGCTTAATTTTTCGCTAAAGAATGCAACAGGATGATCTTCCTGGCTCAACACGCCACCTATGCTAACACCAGAGGCATCACATGCGACCCCGAATATCTTCGTGAAATCAGGAAGGCGCAAAACAGGAGCTTCGGTCATCCATTTCTTAATTTCATTAAATGCTTGGGATGCCGACTTAGTCTAGATAAAGTCTCCTTTCTTCATACAATCTGTAATAGGAGACATTATTGAACTAAAATTTCTAATGAAGTGACGATAGAAAGTAGCCAAGCCATGAAAACTACGTACTTCCGCTAGGATCTTGGGCTCAGGCTTATCGACTATCGCGCTTACTTTTTTCGGATCAGTGGAGACACCCTTAGAAGACACTATGGACCCTAAGAAAGTGACGCAATCGGTCAAAAAGGCACACTTCTTGGGATTTGCAAAGAAGCTTTCTCTTCTAAGGACATCACAGACCCGCCTTAAGTGTGAGAGATGGAGCTCTTGAGTTTAACTATAGATGAGGATGTCATGAAACTATACAATGATAAATTTATTTAAAAAAGGTCGAAAGATCTGTGTCATCATCCTCATAAAAGTACTGGAAGCATTTGTTAACCCGAACGGCATCACTAACCATTCGTAGAGTCCATCTTTGGTCTTTAAGGTAGTTTTCCATTCATCCCCAAGACGAACACGAATTTGGTGGTATCCCTTTTTTAGGTCGATCTTGGAAAAAACTGTAGCACCAGATATAAAGTCCAAAAGGTCGTCCAGCCTAGAAATGGAAAAATGATATTAACCGTGATTTTATTGATGGCACGACTATCGATGCACATCCTCCAAGAGATATCTTTCTTGGGAGTGAGGAGTGCGGGTACAGCACAGGGGCTCAAACTCTCACGAATATACCCTCGGGTGAGGAGTTCGTCAACTTGATGTTTCAGTTCAGTGTGCTTGTTTGGGTTGAGCC